>NC_143258.1:57810309-58117078 GCF_984573655.1 Nuphar pumila
AGGAAATATTTATGGCCATTTGAAGCTGAAGGAGTGATGGGACCTACGACATCGAAGGCCCACATGGAGAACGGCCATGGAGAAACAACCGACTGTAAATAAGTTGCTGGAGCATGGATGGAAGGTGCATGTATCTGACATTGTACACACTTCTTCACATAATGATAACAGTCTTGTTGCATAGTATTCCAATAGTACCCTGCTCTTATGATTTGCTTGACAAGGGTTTGGTAGCCGACGTGGCCACCACAAATGCCTTCGTGTGCTTCTCGCACGACTTCTTTGGCTTCGTCTTCATCTAAACATCTGAAATACTCTGAACTGAATCCACGGCGATGGAGGACATTGGCCAAAATGAAGTATCGAGTAGACATACGCTGGATTGCTCGCTGCTCTTTCTTTGAGAGTTCTGGAGGAAATTCGTCGGTTTCTATGAAATTTTTGATGTTGTAATACCAAGGTTTCTTCCTTTGCTCAGCCTGGTTTACTTGTTCCGCTGGAAGGAAAGCAGGCTGGTCAAGTCTGCCAATTTCAAAAGAGCGACAAGATTCTCCATTTCTGAATGCCATAATGGAGCCTAAACTGGCGAGACTATCGGCCACTTGATTAAAATCTCTCTTGATGTGGAATAACTGAAATTCTTCAAACTTGCTGACAAGAGCTGAAACAATTTTCTGATAGGGAAATAACTTCTGATCTTTCACTTGCCATTCGGCTCGAACTTGATTGACAACGAGTAATGAGTCACCGTAGGCATGTACTCTCTTGACATTGAAGTCTAATAGAATCTTTAGACCTTGAATCAGGGCTTCATATTCAGCCATATTATGAGTGCACTGAAAATCTAACTTGAGGGAAAATGGAATCATCTCCTTCTTAGGAGTGATTAATAAAATTCCGATGCCTATTCCGGCCATATTCTTAGAACCATCGAAAAATAAATTCCATACTGGAAATTGTTGGATATTGCAAATCTGCTCATCAGGGAAATCATCTTCGGCTTTCACTTCTTCTGCCAGAGGAAAATCCGCCAATTGGTCTGCAATTGCTTGGCCTTTGATTGATTGCTGTGAGACATATTCTAAGTCATACTGCATCAATAAGACTTGCCATTTTGCTACTCGTCCGCTGAGGAAAGGCTGCTCTAAAATATACTTGAGAGGATTGAGTTTAGACAAGATTTTGACTTTTGATGCTACCAGGTAGTGTCTTAGCTTCTGACACATCCATACCAGAGCTAGGCAGGTCTTCTCTATTTGAGAGTATTTCTTTTCATAATCTATGAAAGTCTTACTCACATAATAGATGGCATGTTCTATCAGGCTGCCTTCTTTGTATTGGGCCAAGAATCCGCCACATGTGACTTGATTGACTGAAATGTATAACAGAAGATGTTTTCCCAATTCTTGCGGCTTCAGGATTGGAGGATTGAGAAGATACTTCTTGATCCGATCGAACGATAGCTGACACTCTGGTCCCCATTCGAACTTTACTCCTTTTCTGAGCAGGTGGTTGAAAGGTTCACATCTCATCGCCAAGTTGGAAATAAATCGCCGGATTGATTGCATGCGTCCCTGAAGACTACGCAGCTCTTTGAGATTTTTCGGGGGTGACATATTAATGATAGCCTTGGCTTTAGCTGGCTCATCTTCAATTCCCTTTTTACTGACAAGAAAACCCAACAGTTTGCCTGATTCGACTCCAAAGACACATTTTTGCAGGTTAAGCCTTAACTTGTAAAGAATGAGTCTCTTAAAGACTTGATCAAGGGCTTCGAGGTGATCTTCTCCCTCTTTAGATTTCACGAGAATATCGTCAACATACGCATCCATGATTTTGCGCATTTGATCATGAAAGATAACGGCCATCGCCCGTTGATATGTTGCTCCAGCATTCTTGAGCCCAAAAGGCATAACTGTATAGCAAAAAGTGCCCCAAGGCGTAGTAAAGGAAGTTTTAGATTGGTCGCGAGCGGCCAACTTAATCTGGTTGTAGCCGGAATATCCATCCATGAAGGAGAACATGGCATGTCCTGTTGTGCTGTCAATCAGCAGATCAATGCTTGGCAGTGGATAATCATCCTTCGGAGTTGCCTTGTTGAGGTCTCTGAAGTCTATGCAAATCCTGACTTTGCCACTTTTCTTTGGGACAACGACGATATTGGCTAACCAGTCTGGGTAGTCAATAGTTCGAATAAATCCTACTTTTAGCAGATCTTCAAGTCCTTCTTTGACTTGTTGCTCTATTCTAGGATCCATTTTTCTCAGCTTTTGCTTAACTGGCTTTACCTCTGGCTTCAAAACGAGTCGGTGTTCGACCAATTTGGGATCTAAACCCGGCATATCTTCATATGTCCACGCGAACACTTCTTCATGTTGCTTGAGGAACTTTATAAGCCTTTCTTTCTCTTTCGGACTTAGACTGGTACCGATCTTGAGAATCTTGGGATCTTCCTCTGAGCCGATATTGACATCTTCAGTAGGATCTTGTACTAGAGCGGATGGTTCATCTTGCTTCTGAACTGAGGCGAACTCTGGTAATTCCTGAAGAGACGGATCAAATTCTGCATAATCATCTAACTGCTTTGCAACCTTGCTATCTCCTGTGCTTGCTTTGACTCGGTGAATTGTTGCCGATTTCTGGAAAGCCTTTAGATTGATAACGAGTTTCTTGATTGCTCGGGAAGACATTTCTGAAATTTTGGATAAGAAATGGGATTCAGGAAAAATCGTCCATCATACGACAAACCATCATTTAAAAAGAATTATGCATAAAATGACATTGAGTTATAAAATGAGGATGTACAGACAAAAGAGGCAGATGGATCCAAATAGACAAAGAAAATAGACATTTTATTGATTTGAATTGATAAAAGACATTGAGACATTTATTTTGAAAGGAATAGAAAGGAAATGCAACAACGATTCTCAATGTGCCCCTTTAACAAAAACAGTCTTCTTTGGTGAGCTCCTGCCGGAAAACCCTAGTCCTGCCCTGTGGGAACGATGCTTTTGGATCATTGGCTCAACACGACCATCTTCATTTTTGCCCAGTCCTTTAAAGGGTTGATAACCATGCTTCAGAAGTAAATCAAATCCCTTTCTTACTTTCATGAATTGTGGAAACAATGGATGATCTTTGACAGTGTCGTAGCTGACACGACCTCCAATCTTGAAGAACTTGGGACCTTTCCACCGGGTCATAGCTACAGTGTGCAAGGATATTTCTGATGTTGCCTGGAGTATCTCCTGACTTTCTTTGAGACTGATTTCTTCATTCTCTCTGATGCTAGGAATATCTACAGTAAATGATGGTCGAGGTATCATAGGCTGTGGGAGCCTTTCTTCCGGGTCCTCTCCGAGCACTGTTGTAATCATTCCACCTTTTGACCATTTTACGCATTTATGTAAGGTGGAAGGTACTGCATTTGCATTATGAATCCATGTCCTTCCGAGTAGCAAATTGTAGGTGGGTGGCACATTGACCACATGAAAAAGCACTGAATGTACCGAATAATTAATGAATACTTCCAGGAATATCTTGCCTTTTGCCGTCTGACCATGGTTGTCAAACCCATAGATGGTGATAGGATCTGGAATGTATTCTTCTTCCTTAATGCCTAGCGCCTTTGCGGTCATCTCAGGACATATATTGAGGTTGCTGCCTCTATCTATTAGCACATGGGGTACTGTCATTCCCCTTACTCGAACGACGATGTAAAGAGCATTATTGTGAAAAGAATGAGGTTTTAGAAGGTCCTCATCCGAGAAAGTGATTGGCGCATTGGTCATGGCCGAATTAACTATTTGTGCCATGTCTTCAGGAGTGGTACTGGGCTTAACTTTGATTTTTCTGAGCAGATCGTCCAGTACTTGCTGATGCTTGCAGGAACTTTTGGCCAAGTCAAGAATGGAAACATTGGACAGAGTGGTCAAAGGCTTTTGACTTGAATTCTCTGGCTTGGGCTTGATGATTTGATTGAGAAAATCAGGAAGTCCCTTTGACTTGGGGACTGACTTTACCGATGTTTCGGAGACTTTCATCTTACCCAATGCTGGGATTAGATCCATCTTCTTAGAGTCAGGAGTCGCTTGTCGAAGTACTGACACCTGGTGCTGAACCTGAAGATCTTGTGCAGAACATGGCTTGATGTTCTCATGTGGCAGGAATGGTTGGGCAGATACTACTGCTGTGGTGTGTGAAGGAAAAGGCTGCTTAAGAATGTCCATTTTTTCTTCTTCTTCTCCTTCTACCAATAGATTTTTATCGATAAGATCCTGCACAATGTTCTTGAGAACGAAACAGTTCTCAGTGCTATGTCCCACTGTTCTGTGAAACTTGCAGAATTGATTCTTCCATTTCCCCATAGGCACAGGTGGATCGACCAGTCTAGGCAACTTGACCATTTCTTTCGACAGCATATACTCGAGCACATCTTCGAGTGATTGGTCGAGAGGAGTGAATTTTCGGTCATAACTCCATCCTTCATGTTTAACTTTTTCGCGCAGTTTCGGCCCTTGGTCTTGCTGAGAGGGCTTGCTGTATTGAGGAGCAGGTTTTGTTTTCTGATCTCCTTTATTGTTGGAATTGTTTGTGCCATAGCAGTAATCTTTCTTCTGCCCTTTGTACTGATTTCGGCCATTGTTGTTGTTATTGTTGGCAGAGAAGGTGAAGTGAGCTTTCTTCTTCTGCTCACCTTGGGGATTACTCTTGGAAAATGTGAAGCCTTCATAAACTCCATTCTCTACGCTCAGCTCGAGCCATTCGGCTCGTTCAGTCAACTCGATGAAAGTCCGGGATGGTGCGGTGGAGATCAATCCTCTTAAAGGCTGCGAAAAGTTATTGAGGATTAGGGACAGGGCGTGCCTTTCTGAAATAGGATCTCTCATCTTATTACAGGCTGACCTCCATATGTGAATGAAGTCCCGTGCTTTTTCATTCTCATTCTGCCTCAGACTGCAGAGATGACTTAATGTCGGGAGCGCTTCTGTATTGAACAAAAAGCGTTCAATAAATAAATTTACCACTTTATCGAACTCCTTGAGCTCGATGGGATTGATGTGCTCAGCATACCATTTAGCTGCAACTCCTTCCAAGCTGCGAGGGAAACATAGGAACAGTGCTCTGTTATCTCTCTTGAATCTTGAACACTCTGCGAAGAAAGTGGCGAGATTGGCTTTCGGATCGCCAGAGCCATCGAACTTGATGAATTTTCGGGGAAGGTTTTTGTAAGACCCATAATTTTTCAGTATCTTTCTGAAGAAATTCACGAGGCATTTTCAAGTAAAAATAGCATCTGAACCCGAAATACGAATCAGATCGATTTGTACGAGCCAGATATACTTAGGATATTCGTCGAATCGCGAATATATGCTCAAACACTCTGGAAGCCATAACTTCCTACCTGAATGAAATCAAAGGATTCCTGCGAGCCAACTTTCTTAGTTACGTCAATACGAAGGGAATGGCGTACTCAGAATTTTTCGGAAAAAAATCACCGGAAACCCGAAATTCTTGCGGGACCCACGGAAATATTGGTGGGACCCACAGAAATATTCCTCAAAAAATATCTGGTGGGACCCACAAAAATATCTCATGGAATATCCAAGTGGGCCCCACACCAAGGAACCTCTTGGCATTAAAAAGAAGCCAAGGGCAAATGGGTAAAGGGGAAACTTGGGGCCCAAGTTTCATTTCCTATAAATAAAGGCCCTCCCCTTTAGAAAAAATTGTCCCCCCCCCCTTTCTAGCCTCCTCTTTCTCTCTCCTACTTCCTAAAACCTCCCCTACCTAGCCCAGTAGGTCTGAGCCTACCTGACTTAGCCTGAGCCTGCCTGACCTGGTCTGAGCCTGCCTGACCTGGTCCTAACCCACCTCACCTGGGTCTGAACCCACTTGACCTGGTCCAAACCCAGTTGACTTGACTTGAACCTAGTTGGGTTTAAAGTCAAAGTCAAAGTCCTTTTTGGTCTTGATTACGGTTTGGGTTTCTGAACCCAGACTTAGCCTACTTGAGCTGAGTTCGAACCAGCTGAACCCAGTTGACTTGGATCGAACTCTGTTTGGTTCAAACCACTTAGGTTGAGTAGCTTGACCTGCTCTACCTCTTTCTCAACTAAGTCAGCTTCATCTGACTTAGTCTGACCTCTCGAAGGAAGGCTCGAAGCCAAAGAAGCAACCCGGAGCCGTTTCTTCCTCGATTTGAAGTAAGTTCGCTTCGTTGATCCATCTCTCTCAAATATTTGATTGTTTGTATATAGAATATACTTTCTGAAGTAGTATCTTGCTTTAGTTCTTGATTGAGCCCTTTTTGGACACTTCGGTGTTCACTCGCTCGTCTCGTAACTATCGTCGGATATATCTATGTTCAAATACGCAGTATATGCGTTCTTCAAAATGGTATCTCGCTTTAGTTCTTGGTTGAGCCCTTTAGGACACTTCGGTGTTCACCCGCTCGCCTCGTAACTATCGTTGGATGCGGATCTAGGTGTATATCTGTTGATTCTGCCGACGCGTCTTATATCGCACAGGCTATGTAATTTACCTTTGCCGTCGCGTCGTATGATGCCAAGGCTCCCTGTTTTCTGCACTTCCGATTACTGCACTTCCGATTATGCATTTACTTACGCTGTCGCGTCGAACGATGCCAAGGCTCCTGCTTTTTGCAATGTATTTACTTACGCCGTCGCGTCGAACGATGCCAAGGCTTCTGCTTTGTTATATATGTAGAATATTTCGTTCAGTTACACACCCTGAACAATAGTATATGCATTTCTTTACGCCGCCGCTGTATAAAGCACAGGCTTCTGCTTATACTACATATATAGCGCATAGATGAGCGTTCAAATGGAGATCAACTCCAAATCGCCCATGCGATTCCTTGACCGCTCCTCGTTCAAGATTCTGCTTGACGAATGAAGCCCCTATTGGAAAGGCTTCGCTTTTTGGCAAAATGCTCTTTACGTAAAGACTAAGTTAAATACGTATGGCCTGGCTATGGCCCAGGGTTCCTGCAACCTTGATGGATGCAAAGTACGCACAACGGTGCACATCCATTTCCCGAATTAAGCATAGCGATTTCCTACCAAAGAGGGGAGATGCCGCTGAAATGGATAAAAGAAACACACGCTTTCTCCGTAAAAGAGAGGAAGTGCTGCTGAAATTTCTGAAGAAGCTAAGAATAGCTCAGAAAGAACGTAGCAGGATACTCTGACATATAGCAGAGTGCTACCCAGTTCATGGTTTGCCCTCTACAACGTAGAAGGGTTCGTCGCACCACTACCGGTAGAGCAGGGGAGGTGCTGACGAAATGGTTGGCAGAAAAGCTGCCTGAACCAATGGAACGACATAATGATGTCCGTTGATGGAACGATGCCAGATCGGCTCGTATCCTTGTGCCTGCAAGGGCACTTTGCTCGTAAGGGCCGCTGAGCCAGAGTAGAGGTTGCGCCTTGGCTAGGTTTGGACTCGTTGCGTAAAAATACGCCGAGTAGCCGATCTATTTAGATCGAGTCATATGCATGCTCATTGAGAACGGTTACGCAACCAGACTCGTAAGGGCCGAAGAGCCAGAGTGTGTTGTTTCCACCCAAAGAGGTGTGATGCTCGTGGTGGCCGAAGTGCCAAAGAGCGGTGTTCTGCATGCATATGAATAAGACTTAAGGTCGCACATACCCCGCGGTTGAAAATCGTGTTAGGGGTACCCCCTCAGTAATGATTGTGTTGAGGCAGACTAAATGGGGTCGGGTACATACTCCCGTAGTGCTGAAAGCACGGGCTGCCTAAATGGCATGCAAATTCTGTCCAAGTAATTGTAAGACTGGCAGACCCTTCAGGAATTATGCTCACTGTGGAATGACAGTGATGGTACAGCCTTGAGTGACATGTATTTTACTTTGGACCTGATAGAGTCCACGATGGCCTCAGTCACTCATGGGTTTTGGGGTCGTGGTTATCCTTAAGATCTAAGGATTGAACCCAACTACTGCAAGTAGAGGATGCATCCGAATATGGGCCTAGTAGGATTCTCCCAGTTGAAACACACTGCCCTACTATGGATAGGGTCAACAGGCCTCTGGGGTATCTAAAATACATAGAATAATCAACCCCCAGAACGTCGCGTTGATGCCCGGACAATAGCTCTACCTGCGTACCAAAGGCGGGAGCGGTTAATTATCGAAACAATGCATTAGCTTAGGTTCAACGATGCTTTGAATATATGAGTGGATGACGTGTTGAGTCAGTCCTGCATAACCTTTGTGAAGGTGTCATGTTCGGTATACTACTGGACCGACTGGGCAAAGACCCGTGTTGTATCTGCACGACTAAGCGAAGCTCCAGGAGTTGTCCTTAGATGCGTGGGATACGGATGTGCCAAGTATGAAGACTTGAGCTAGACATCACTTTGAGACCCGGAAGAGGTCATGGCTAAGTCGTGGAGACTTAAGCGGCTATTCAAATCACAGCCCTGAAAAGGCTTGCTCTAAGTCATGAAGACTTGAGCGGATGTTCAACTCATAGCCCTGAGGAGGCTCCTGCGATATACGCTAAGTCTTGGAGGCTTGAGCGTCGTTATTGCGCATTGCGACCCTGAGTGGTCATTATTGTATTTGAGTTGAATGGATGTATGACTGCATGCTTACCAGACCATCAGTGGTTCTGACCCCGTTTCATGGGGATTTCAGGTGTTGTACCTGCGTGGCGATATGCGGAGCAAGGCGGCATCGAGTTCCAGGGTTTCTCTAGACAGAGTTGTACTGCTTCCTTTTTATTGAACCTACACTGCTTTCCTAAGCAGTAGTGTTGTAATAAACATGTGGTTTTAGATAAAATGGAACACTTTGGTGGTCAATGAGTTGCTTGGCCACATACCTGCAACGTGCTCGGAGTTTTCTAAAACTGACGACTCATTATCGTCTGATTCCGCTGCTAAAAGTTTTTGTAAGTTCCGCTGCAAAGAAAAAAAAAGAAATTCATGAAAATTTTAACTTAGCTTTGTTTTGGAAATCTGGGGCGTTACAGAATTTGTATCAGAGCATGAGTCTGAGAAACCTGGTTCAAGATCCGTCATGTTTACGGTATCGCACTGTAAGTATAAGTCTTATACTTTCTCTGATTTTGGGTATATTTGCGTGAATAGATAAATGGCTCCTAGGACGAGGAGAATCATGCCGAGCGAGGAGTCTCATACACAGGGCTTCCTGCTGGAGACACTCAACAGGCTTGTGTCTGCCATTCATGAATCAAGTCAAGCACCAGCCTCACCTCGCATTGAGAACCTTGGAGGAATAACATATGAAAAGTTCCTCAAACTCGACCCACCTGTTTTCGTTGGCAGTGCCGATCCAGAGCTTGCAGAAAGCTGGATCGAGGAAACAGAGCGTGCATTCCTGGTATTGGGAGTACCAGAGGATAGAAAGACTAACTTCGGCACATATAGGCTGAAGGATAATGCACGAAAGTGGTGGGATACCACTAGGATTATCCAGTTCTCACATCACGAAGTCATCCCTTGGAATGATTTTCGGAGGGAATTTTTGGATAACTACTTTCCGATACACTCCAGAAATAAGAAGAAGATGGAGTTTCTCGAACTAGAGCAGGGTGGTACGAGTCTTATCGACTATACTACCAAGTTTCAGAACCTTGAGCGGTACTGCTCTCGGTTATTCGATACTGACCAAGAGAGGGCCGATAAATATATCAATGGATTTCGGGAAGGGCTACGATCTCGAGTCATAACTAGCATGCCCCAAACATTTCAAGCCGCTGTGGCAGTAGCTTCAAAGATTAGTGCAGACTGGGAGCGATGCAAAGGGGTCGTAGTAAAGCGACCGGTAGCAAGTAATAGGAACAACAAGAGGACGTTCCCCGGTGGCCAAGAATCACGACCAAATTTTTATAAGAGGGATTTTCAGGAGAACAACTTTACTCCACCGGCCGAGCGGCCATTACAGATGGTAGAAGCCAATCAGCCCTACCGACAGTCTAATTTTCGATGCCCGAGGTGTAGCTCAGATCATCCCTGGGGGGTTTGTCCTCGCGATACAGGGGGTTGCCTGTATTGCGGCAAACCAGGGCATCGTGTAACGGAATGCCGCAAGAAGGCCTCAGATCTTCAACAAAGAAATATGGGATATGGAGGACCCTCTCAACAACAACGTCTGCCATTACCTGGGGCAGAGCAGAAACCCATGGCAGGTCGTGTCTATGCGGTGACAGCCGAACAACTCACGAATGATGACCATATCAAGGAATCTGGATACCTTGATAGATAGAGTTGTAATGGGTAAAAAGCGATTGAAAGACAAGATCCAATGAATGCTTGAGACAAGTGGCTTATGACCTTGTGTACGGTCATCTGGATCGATATGTATCCTTGCTCTCTAAAGTAATATTGGATTTGTTAAAATTAAATCTTAAGTGCTTATGCCCAAAATTTATGGCTATAGACCACATGATTGAGAAATTAAGTTTGCGTAATTAGAACGTTAAAAGTTACTTAATAAAATAAACTATCGAGGAATTGTTCCCGAGAAGCGAGTCCTGTGAGGTTTTACATATTCAAGATCAGATCGTCTAGCCAGAGTGAGCCTGTGAGGGTATACAGCTCCGTGCGAGTGTATATGTTCCAAAACCAGTAGCTTGGCTAGTATGATTCTGTGAGGGTGTACTGATCCAATATTAGGTAAGTTTGACGAAGGCTAACCTGTGAGGAGGTACGTTTCCAATACCAGGTAGTCTGACAGGGGACTTATTCCAATATGGTTAATCTCTAGAAGAATGATCTGTGTGTACAAAATAGTTACACAGGATGGCTATGATAATAGCCGGTTGGAAGAACATTGATTCAACAAACTATCGTGGTTGTAGCATAATTTGAACTCAGATATGAGAAACATACCTCATTGATCAGGAATCATGATATGAGGTTATGATTAGAATAAATACGATGTTGAACTAAGTGAACAACATTATGAATCTAACATATGGGAGAAATATCCCGAGTTACGCACTTAGTACTCTTAACTGAATTTCACGGACGAAATTCCTTTAAGGGGGTAATAATGTAAGACCCATAATTTTTCAGTATCTTTCTGAAGAAATTCACGAGGCATTTTCAAGTAAAAATAGCATCTGAACCCGAAATACGAATCAGATCGATTTGTACGAGCCAGATATACTTAGGATATTCGTCAAATCGCGAATATATGCTCAAACACTCTAGAAGCCATAACTTCCTACCTGAATGAAATCAAAGGATTCCTGCGAGCCAACTTTCTTAGTTACGTCAATACGAAGGGAATGGCGTACTCAGAATTTTTCGGAAAAAAATTACCGGAAACCCGAAATTCTTGTGGGACCCACAAAAATATTGGTGGGACCCACAGAAATATTCCTCAGAAAATATCTGGTGGGACACACAAAAATATCCCATGGAATATCCAAGTGGGCCCCACACCAAGGAACCTCTTGGCATTAAAAAAAAGCCAAGGGCAAATGGGTAAAGGGGAAACTTGGGGCCCAAGTTTCATTTCCTATAAATAAAGGCCCTCCACTTTAGAAAAAATCGTCCCCCCCCCCTTTCTAGCCTCCTCTTTCTCTCTCCTACTTCCTAAAACCTCCCCTACCTAGCCCAGTAGGTCTGAGCCTACCTGACTTAGTCTGAGCCTGCCTGACCTGGTCTGAGCCTGCCTGACCTGGTCCTAACCCACCTGACCTGGGTCTGAACCCACTTGACCTGGTCCAAACCCAGTTGACTTGACTTAAACCTAGTTGGGTTTAAAGTCAAAGTCAAAGTCCTTTTTGGTCCTGATTCCGGTTTGGGTTTCTGAACCCAGACTTAGCCTACTTAAGCTGAGTTCGAACCTGCTGAACCCAGTTGACTTGGATCGAACTCTGTTTGGTTCAAACCACTTAGGTTGAGTAGCTTGACCTGCTCTACCTCTTTCTCAACTAAGTCAGCTTCATCTGACTTAGTCTGACCTCTCGAAGGAAGGCTCGAAGCCAAAGAAGCAACCCGGAGCCGTTTCTTCCTCGATTTGAAGTAAGTTCGCTTCGTTGATCCATCTCTCTCAAATATTTGATTGTTTGTATATAGAATATACTTTCTGAAGTAGTATCTTGTTTTAGTTCTTGATTGAGCCCTTTTTGGACACTTCGGTGTTCACCCGCTCGTCTCGTAACTATCGTCGGATATATCTATGTTCAAATACGCAGTATATGCGTTCTTCAAAATGGTATCTCGCTTTAGTTCTTGGTTGAGCCCTTTAGGACACTTCGGTGTTCACCCGCTCGCCTCGTAACTATCATTGGATGCGGATCTAAGTGTATATCTGCTGATTCTGCCGACGCATCATATATCGCACAGGCTATGTAATTTACCTTTGCCGTCGCGTCGTATGATGCCAAGGCTCCCTGTTTTCTGCACTTCCGATTACTGCACTTCCGATTATGCATTTACTTACGCCGTCGCGTCGAACGATGCCAAGGCTCCTGCTTTCTGCAATGTATTTACTTACGCCGTCGCGTCGAACGATGCCAAGGCTTCTGCTTTGTTATATATGTAGAATATTTCGTTCAGTTACACACCCTGAACAATAGTATATGCATTTCTTTACGCCGCCGCTGTATAAAGCACAGGCTTCTACTTATACTACATATATAGCGCATAGATGAGCGTTCAAATGGAGATCAACTCCAAATCGCCCATGCGATTCCTTGACCGCTCCTCGTTCAAGATTCTGCTTGACGAATGAAGCCCCTATTGGAAAGGCTTCGCTTTTTGGCAAAATGCTCTTTACGTAAAGACTAAGTTAAATACGTATGGCCTGGCTATGGCCCAGGGTTCCTGCAACCTTGATGGATGCAAAGTACGCACAACGGTGCGCATCCATTTCTCGAATTAAGCGTGGCGATTTCCTACCAAAGAGGGGAGATGCCGCTGAAATGGATAAAAGAAATGCACGCTTTCTCCGTAAAAGAGAGGAAGTGCTGCTGAAATTTCTGAAGAAGCTAAGAATAGCTCAGAAAGAACGTAGCAGGATACTCTGACATATAGCAGAGTGCTACCCAGTTCATGGTTTGCCCTCTACAACGTAGAAGGGTTCGTCGCACCACTGCCGGTAGAGCAGGGGAGGTGCTGACGAAATGGTTGGCAAAAGAGCTGCCTGAACCAATGGAATGGCATAATGATGTCCGTTGATGGAACGATGCCAGATCGGCTCGTATCCTTGTGCCTGCAAGGGCACCTTGCTCGTAAGGGCCGCTGAGACAGAGTAGAGGTTGCGCCTTGGCTAGGTTTGGACTCGTTGCGTAAAAATACGCCGAGTAGCCGATCTATTTAGATCGAGTCATATGCATGCTCATTGAGAACGATTACGCAACCAGACTCGTAAGGGCCGAAGAGCCAGAGTGTGTTGTTTCCACCCAAAGAGGTGTGATGCTCGTGGTGGCCGAAGTGCCAAAGAGCGGTGTTCTGCATGCATATGAATAAGACTTAAGGTCGCACATACCCCGCGGTTGAAAATCGTGTTAGGGGTACCCCCTCAGTAATGATTGTGTTGAGGCAGACTAAATGGGGTCGGGTACATACTCCCGTAGTGCTGAAAGCACGGGCTGCCTAAATGGCATGCAAATTCTGTCCAAGTAATTGTAAGACTGGCAGACCCTTCAGGAATTATGCTCACTGTGGAATGACAGTGATGGTACAGCCTTGAGTGACATGTATTTTACTTTGGACCTGATAGAGTCCACGATGGCCTCAGTCACTCATGGGTTTTGGGGTCGTGGTTATCCTTAAGATCTAAGGATTGAACCCAACTACTGCAAGTAGAGGATGCATCCGAATATGGGCCTAGTAGGATTCTCCCAGTTGAAACACACTGCCCTACTATGGATAGGGTCAACAGGCCTCTGGGGTATCTAAAATACATAGAATAATCAACCCCCAGAACGTCGCATTGATGCCCGGACAATAGCTCTACCTGCGTACCAAAGGCGGGAGCGATTAATTATCGAAACAATGCATTAGCTTAGGTTCAGCGATGCTTTGAATGTATGAGTGGATGACGTGTTGAGTCAGTCCTGCATAACCTTTGTGAAGGTGTCATGTTCGGTATACTACTGGACCGACTGGGCAAAGACCCGTGTTGTATCCACACGACTAAGCGAAGCTCGAGGAGTTGTCCTTAGATGCGTGGGATACAGATGTGCCAAGTATGAAGACTTGAGCTAGACATCACTTTGAGACCCGGAAGAGATCATGGCTAAGTCGTGGAGACTTAAGCGGCTATTCAAATCACAGCCCTGAAAAGGCTTGCTCTAAGTCATGAAGACTTGAGCAGATGTTCAACTCATAGCCCTGAGGAGGCTCCTGCGATATACGCTAAGTCTTGGAGGCTTGAGCGTCGTTATTGCGCATTGCGACCCTGAGTGGTCATTATTGTATTTGAGTTGAATGGATGTATGACTGCATGCTTACCAGACCATCAGTGGTTCTGACCCCGTTTCATGGGGATTTCAGGTGTTGTACCTGCGTGGCGATATGCGGAGCAAGGCGGCATCGAGTTCCAGAGTTTCTCTAGACAGAGTTGTACTGCTTCCTTTTTATTGAACCTACACTGCTTTTCTAAGCAGTAGTGTTGTAATAAACATGTGGTTTTAGATAAAATGGAACACTTTGGTGGTCAATGAGTTGCTTGGCCACATACCTGCAACGTGCTCGGAGTTTTCTAAAATTGACGACTCATTATCGTCTGATTCCGCTGCTAAAAGCTTTTGTAAGTTCCGCTGCAAAGAAAAAAAAAAGAAATTCATGAAAATTTTAACTTAGCTTTGTTTTGGAAATCCGGGGCGTTACAGTTTTCGAGATCATCATCCCCTTCGAGGCCGTCATAGAAGTCCTCACTGGTAAAGACTTTCTTGCCCTTGTCACGGGCTTGGAGATCCTTAACCACTCGGGCCATTTCCCTGAATTGCGACTGCAGGGGTTCCTCTGTAACTTGATTCTTTGCTTTGCGGCTCCTCCTTTGTTCTCGACCACGTTTCTGAAATGCTGGAGGCACCTCATATTCTTCCTCAGTGTCTTCAGTTGATTCAGATTCGTCTGAGATTTCTTCTGATTGAATATGCTTTTTGGGAGCCTTCTTATTCTTGTGCCCGTGGAACTTTTCTCTGAATTGATTTTTTTCTGCACTAGTCCCAGCCTGTTCACTCATCATTTTATTCATCATCTTTCGGAACATGGCGTACATTTGAGGGTCTATGCCGTCATCCTCTTGTTGCTGCTCTTGACTCTTCTCGGATCGGGGAGAGCCCATCTCTTCTTCTGAGGCTGACGAGTACTGCGATACCGTTGTTCTTTTGCCTGATCTTGTCTCAACCATCAAATGATATGGATGCTCTCAGATTTTGCTGCGGATGCTCTCTGCAGGGCAAAGACCTGATTAGATTATGAAGGAATTGGCTTTTGGAAGAAATATTTATTGAAAAATATGATAGACAATTCGAAGAAGATGTCCCATTACTAGGGACTGAGTCGTTGCAAGAATCACGACAATTGTGTTGTCAATTCTTAGCACGAGAAACAAACAACGAAAATATGCTTTGTTGCCTAGGCGAGATCATCAAGCCATAATAGAAAAAGAGAGAATTTTATTAAAATGAGAAAACATGATTTTATTGATCTTGACAAAGAGGTAGAGGACAAACAATTTGCCACCATTCACGATAATCAGCAGACACTCTAGGACCCGGGAAAATTTTAAGAGAGACAAAGGAATCCCAGCCGTAGCGGGCAGAATGATATGCCCCGGACCATTGTGCGGAAGTGAGATCAAACTCTGCCATAACACCTGATAACAATCGGGCTTCGACGTACTGCTGTCTCTGGGAGAACTGCCGGACACATCTCTCTGGTTGGTAGTAAGTGCAGAAGAATGGGCCCAGTAACTTGAACCTCTTGCCATAAGCATAGGTGTATCTGGGAGGAGATAATTGCCGATCAAAATAGTCCCAGACTACATCATCTTCTTGAATGTTGTTGATCATAGACCGGTACTGTGCCACTGGAAGAAGTTCTTGACCATTATATCTGAAAGAGCTTGCTCAGGCTGAAACATGCTGAAAGAACCAGGATTGAAGGGCGTAGATGCATCCTTCAACTAAGATGGATTCTCCGAGTGAGAATCGAGTCAGACCTCGATATAGGAAGGCGAGCGCTGCCATGGCTATAGAGAGGCGATTAGTCTGCCGACTTCCCCATCTTCTCATGAGCTGAATTATTCTGATGTCCATGTAGTTCTGTCCATCTGGGAAAAGGGACAGTCCTACAGTGCATAGAACCATTGCATTCTGAATCTGTTCTTTGGCTGTTCTTGATAGCGAGCTAACTTCGACGAAGGTCCCGTACTGGCGGTACAACTCAAGTAGGTCAACATATTCATTTCCTTCTAACTGGATTAGGGGCCAAGACCGGCGGCCTGTCATACGAGCTAAGGAGTCTCGGGGGTCCAAACCCTTGACATTGATAAGGAATTGATGCTCTAATGGGTCGCTTGGTCGACCAGCTGGTTCTGGCAACCCCATGATTTCTGAAAATTCATCCATTAAAACAGTCATCTCTCCCCACGGGAACCAGAAGGTACACGTTCGAGGATTCCATCGCTCTGCCATTGCATGGATCAGGTTGCCATTGATGGTCTGTTTTTCGACTGCTGATGCCAGCTCCAATCCGCACTCGCTCAAATGGTCCGGGAACATTCGGGAAAAGCTCTTTAGCCATGAATAATACCACCGGGGAATGAAAGTTCCGGTGCTAAGGGCTCGATGTTCAGGACGACCTTGTCGCACCTCGAAGGAGATGTGACCTTCAGGAAAGATAGGATCGACTTGACTGGATGCCATCGAACTGAAAACAGAGAAAGACTCAGAATGAGACTTAGGAAAATGTGAGAAATTTTGAAAAAATTTTGCAGGCAGGATAAAAATGCAGCTAGAAATTCGAGATCCAGTAGAAAGGAAGAATGTAAAATCGCCTGGAGTTTTGGAAGAAATGGGATATTTGAAAAAAATCGTCCAGGGTTTGAGAAAAAGATCTTGTGGAAAAATAAGGATGCTTTGGAAAAGGCCTAATAAGTTGGAAAATATTGGGAAATATAAAAAATTAAGGAAATCATAGACATACAATCACATCCTGCACAAACATTTATGCACATTCAGCACTCCCTAAAAGGCTGACTCTAGATGCATCATTTTGAAAACAGTTGTAGGACCCTAATCCTAACTCTAGGTTCAGATCATCTTTGTCCAGTCCAGTTATGCCGATATACTCGAACCGAAATCCGAGGTACGTGGCATAGAATTTCAACTCCGGTTCTAAGGTAAGGTTTTCCAACATCCTTGAGCGCCTACCGATATACTTCGGACTGTGGCCCGCGGTACGTGGTAGGGGGGTGTTAACCCAAATAGTTGGCCCAGTTGTGAGGCTCTGTCCCGAACTATGGTTCTGGAAGAGAGCCCAGCAACGTGAAGACCGGGTAATGATAGGTAATTGGGGTTTTAAAAAAAATGATCACATGCAAGAAATAGATGGCTCTAAATCCTAGAGAGATAGATTTTGAAATCTTTGAAGAAGCATACATTGTTTGCATTCAGATCCTAAATTGAGGAGGGTTGTATTTAGACCTAAGTCTATGTGAGCATGAAAATTTCTCCTCAATCTGGTCCTACCAAACCATGCCTAAGCTATATGCAGTCAATGTCAGCTAGGTCAGAATCTAGGCTCCTAGGTTCGCATGATATCAAAAGTAAAAGAGCTGACCTTTTGTGAACATAATTTTCATAATTAAACTAAGTCAAGCATAATTTAGGTCAGACAAGGACAGGTCCCATCACGGTCGCCAAACCTGTTATCGTCGCAAAATTTTTCCCCGTCTTCCCTTCCTTGCGGAAGAGAGTGGGAAATGCTTTCGCGATTCAAACTTGACCGGATTTTGGAAATTGTTTTGAAATACTCGCCTCCGTTTTGAAAATTGCGGGAAAATCCATGGGATGGGGCTCGACCTGTCGGTACGAGGTTCGACCGTTCCTGCCGCCTTTAACAGGGGTAATCGAACCAAGGACCAAAATTATGCTTGACTTAGTAAAATCATCGAAATGGTGTTCTATCCTAAATGCGCAGAGAATTCAGGCATGTGCTATGAGATTTGGTAAAATATGGGTTGAAAAACTATGATGTATGCTTAGAAAACATTTGGAGTTGAAAAGCGTTTCTCAGGAAAAAGATGGAACTCAATCTCTCAGGAAAACTCAAACGAAGAAGGTTTGAAATCTCGAGAAAGTTTATAAAGAGTTAGAAAATCTTGGAGAAGTGAGAATCGCGAGAAAATCTTGAGAAAGTTTATAGAAACTTTAAAAATCCTGAAGAAATGAGAATCTCGAGAAAATCTTGAGAAAGTTTATAAAATTCAGAAAATCATGAAGAAATGAGAATCTTAGAAAAATCTTGAAAAAGCTTAGAAAGACTTAGAAAAATCATGAAGAAATGGGAATCTCAGAAAAATCTTGAGAAAGTTGAGAAAGATTGGGAAAACTATGAGGAAATAGGAATCTCAGGAAAATTTTAAGAGAGTTTAGAAAGACTTGGAATATCATGAAGAAATGAGAATCTCGGGAAAAGATAAGGAATTCTTGAGAAAAGATGAATATTTGAAAAGGGAAGCATTTGTCAGAAAAACTCAGATTTTTGATAATTTTCTTAAGAAAACGATAGAAAATTTTGTAGGAAAAATTCATTAGAGAAGGAAATTCAAAACTTAGGAAATTGAATTCCTGAGAATCTTATCTTTTGAAATGTTGGAAAATCGATTTCTGATTCTTGAGAAATATGAAAATTCATTTTTGAAAATGGATCTTAATAAAATAACTTTTTAAGGAAGATCACAGGAGAACATTTGATTTGGGAAATCCAACTCCGAATATCATCATAGTTTCTTGAGAAAATCGATTCCATGAAGTGAAAATCTTTTGAGAAAATCATGAGAAAAACAAATGATGCAGATGATGTGAATGAATGAATGCACTTTTGAAAAGATTTCTGAAAATTTTATTGGAAAATGTGGATTAAGCCAAAGTAAATCCTTCATATATTCTGACTGTGGCCATGAATATATTCAGGGTTTATTTGAATTAATTCACAATATTTTGAAAAACATTGGAAATATGAGGTGCATTTTCAAGATAGCCTAAGAGTGTAGGCTCAGTGTGACTGGTAGAAAGATGATGTATCTGGGTCTTGTCCATATTCCGACTAGGGCCGTAAATATGGACTCCACCGAGTTCATCAACTCTCTAAGAGTTGGTGCATGTGCCATTCGTGTTCATCCACGGTGAATTTAGAAAATTGAGATATATGCATCATATAATCAGGATATTACTGAAATCAAACTATATGAGATGCGGCCTAATCTAAGCAATAAAAGTAAATCTTATTCCAAGGTTTACATTGGATTGTTACATTGCTAACATAAGGTAAAAAAAAAAAATTGAAATGGAGCCAAGGAATCAGCATCTTCTAGATTTTCCTGCAAAATGAGAGTTAGTACAAGATAACCAAGGAAATGGGTATATATATACTATATATACAACAAAGATATACAAGTAAATGTAGAAATACTTGAATTTATGATGAATGGTATATGATAATGAAGATATATTTACAAAGAGTAAGAGAAAAGGAAAATATCTGTAATGACAAGTACACATGAAGGAGTGTATATATATATGTATCTAAGTATGTATACATGTATATATATATATAGACATATATATATATATATGTATGCATACATATAGGTAGATATACAATAAATATACATATACATAGATATATATATATTTATAATGAGAAAATATATATACTAATGGAAATTACATATAATGGGTAAAACCAGAAATTACAGGTATATACAGTTTCTGTAGGCAATTTTACACAGCCGTAATTTTCAAACTATATCATATTTTTCGATAAAATTGGGTATAGAGCTTCTCTATATATCAATAATGAAACGTGCAAAAGATAGTCAAGAGATCATGAACGGATATGGATATATCCGTTCATGAAGGTGGCTGTTTATCATGACTGCACTTCTGTAGCAGAAATGAGAAGGGTATGAGTACAAAAGTACCATTGTAAGTGGTGGCGGTGAAGACGCAACAGGAGTTGAACATGTACAACTAACACAAGTAAAAGACATATTATGCATGCAAAGATTGTCATTATTAAATAAAGGCAGACTACATATTAGAATGGATGATTGCCAAGGTTGACGATTATGATATGTGAGCTCTCAAGATTCTTTTAAATAAGTATCTCACCAAATAAAATAAATAAATGAATAAAACAAAATTAGAATAAGAAGATTTATGGGGATAACCGCTCGATAATGAAAACAGATTTTGCAAAATGAATGGTGTCATTCATAGTAACAACATAATCAGGACATATTTTTATTAAGAAATGATGCATTTTCAACAGCCACCATTGCAAAGAACAAAAGCCATAGAATCAATTATGAGTATCTTAAGCCATGATGACTACTAAAGGATGCAACAGCGGCTGTATCTTGGATGGGCAGCCACAATAAGGAAAATTTTCCATAGCAAAAACATCATACTGAATGCAACATTGAATATGCATTAGTTTAAGGGTTCAAAAAAAAACAAAAAAAAAAAACAAAAACTCAACATGCATATTTAAAATACATAATGGAATTTCGGAAATATTAAATATTCATGCCTGATTCAACCTCTTAGCCAATTGAGGAATGCTAATGGAGAGGGAAAACAGCCGTTAGAGGTGGGGACTTCTCCAAGGAAAACGCAGACCCCTTTTGTGTTGGGCACTCTGCTGCTGGACTCAAAGAATAAGCGGCAAACGGGTGGCTTCTACTGATGGGTTGAAGAGGAAGAGGGATCCGCTGGATTTCTGTTGGAGTGCATGAAGATGGGGAGCAACAGTTAGGCTGGAGGTCCTGTTGGTGTGGATGGATTGAAGAACAGGGGCAAACGTTGGCTGGGGCTGAAGAATCGAAGTTGGGGATGTAGGAATCGTTGAAATGTCTGCTGGTTGGGCTGAAGAAGATGATGGAAGATTCGGATAGCAACTGGCTAGGGCTGAAGAAGATGAAGACTGGGTGGTGTTTCCTTCTGCAGGTGGGCTGAAGGCAAGATGAAGACGTGGCTGGGGATGGAGGATTGAAGTGGCTCTCGATCCTCCAATGGCTGGGGCTGGAGGAGATGCAGATGGCTGGAGGTGGTTCTCCTGCGGCTGGAGCTGAAGAGGAACCGGATGTTGATGGCGCTGAAGGCTGATGAAGGATGGTCTGAAGGAAATCTGCTGAAGGTCGATGAAGACGTGGCCCTTTCTTCCTTTCCCTCTAGGAAAAAATGGTTTTTTCTCTTTTAATCCCCTGCGCTCTCCCTCCCCCAAAAGACTTCCCCTCTGGATAGAAGACCTCTGCAATAAGAATCCAACGAAAAAATTAATCGCCAGCCGGTCCTCCTGCCCTTCCCAAATCTCCCCTCTTTAAAGATTTTGAAACCCCTCTTTCAAAAAAAATCGCAGCTTCCTTCTAGGGGTCCGCTACTTTTTTTTTTTTTTTGAAAGTTTTAAAACTGAAAATTTATTTGGTTTTTGAAAATTTGCCGTTTTCAAAAAGGGGCGGATCTTGGGTTTTAAAAAGATTGGGTTCATTTTCCTAAAGTTGAGGTAAATGAGTATTTTAAGCAAGTTCGGCTGTGATTTTTTTTTTCTTTAAAACTGTTTCTAAAATGAATAGTGATATCAAAAAAAAAAAAATTAATGATAATAATAAATGGGAGATGCCACCTCAGCCATCTTAAAAAAAATTTGTTGAAAATAAAGCTTTATTTTGTTTTATAAACTCTTTTATTTTAAGATGGGGTGACACATGTGTGTGGGCCCACTAAATTAAAATATAAATAAATAAAATAAAATAAAAAAGAAAAATTTGCAAAAATGAACTTCGGGTGGTTCCCATTTGAGAATAAGATACTTACCTGAGAGTCTGAGTATGATGCTAGTTCAAAGGCGGGTCCCGCTCCATTTATTTGAAAATACGAGATAAAACATTATTTGTTTTTCAAGAATTTGGAAAAATTGGGTTTTCAGGGCAAAAATATGGATAAATGTAAAAACAAAATTTGTAAAGAAATTTAAAATCTTTTGCAAAAAGTTTTGAGATAAAATCTTTAAAATCAATATCCAAATATCCAGATTGTTTTTCTTGAGAAAAATTTTTGTAATTCAAAGTCCTGGGGGTAAAATGGGAAAGATTGGCAATTTTGAAAACCCAGGGTTTTAAAAATTAATTTTGAAAAGTTTAAAAATCAAATCTGGATGGACAATTTTGAAAATTAGGAGTTCTGGATCTCAAACTGATATGCTATGCAATGAAATGATGCAAAGTGTTCATGCAATGCGATGCAAAGACATGTTTCAGTGAAATGTCACTCTTAACGAGGAAGTGGAAATTCTACTTTCTTCTCCAGGAAAAGGATTTTAAAAATTTTCAATTTGAAGATGTCTCTGAACCTAAATATAGAAATTTTGAGGCTCAAGAGTAAAATTTAGGACTTTCTGCCAGGTTCAATCTTTAAAAATGACTATTTTGCCCTTTATTGCTTTTGAAAAACTGAAATATGATAATTAAGGGCGATGTCAAGAAAGTGAGTGAAAATTTGGGGTGTTTACATGATCATGGATCGGTACTGTGCTACTGGAAGGAGTTCTTGACCATTATATCTGAAAGAATTCGCTCGGGCTGGAATTTGTTGGAAGAACAAGGATTAAAGTGTGTAAATGCATCTTTCAACTAAAATGGATTCTTCAAGTGAGAAACGAGTCAAACCCCAATACAGGAAAGCGAGCGCTGCCATGGCTATGGAGAGACGGTTGGTCTGTCGACTTCCCCATCTTCTCATGAGCTAGATTATTCTGATATCCAAGTAATTTTGTCCATCTGGAAGAGGGCTAATCCTACAGTGCATAAAATCATTGCATTCAGAATTCTTTCTCTAGCTGCCCTTGATAGTGAGCTGACTTCGACGAAGGTCCCGTATTGATGGTATAACTTAAGTAGATTGACATATTCATTTCCATTCAACTGGATCAGGGGCTAAGATTGGTGGCTTGTCATACGAGCTAAGGAATCTCGGGGGTCTGTTATCGTCGCAAAATTTTCCCGTCTTCCCTTCCTTGCGGAAGAGAGATGGAATGACTTTCGCGATTCAAACTTGACCGGATTTTGGAAATTGTTTTGAAATACTCGCGTCCGTTTTAAAAATTGCGGGAAAATCCATGGGATGGGGCTCCACCTGTCGGTACGAGGTTCGACCGTTCCTGCCGCCTTTAACAGGGGTAATCGAACCAAGGACCAAAATTGTGCTTGACGTAGTGAAATTACCGAAATCATGTTCTATCCTAAATGCACAGAGAATTCAGGCATGTGCTATGAGAATTTTGGAAGATGTAAATTGGAAAATATGATGTATGCTTAGAAAATATTTGAAGTTGAAAAGTATTTCTCTGGAAAAAGATGGAAATCAATCTCTCAGGAAACTCAGGCGAAGAAGGTTTGAAAATCTCAGGAAAGTTTATAAAGACTTAGAAAATCTTGAAGAGATGAGAATTTCAAGAAAATCTTGAGAAAGTTTATAAAGTCTTTGGAAAATCATGAAGAAATGAGAATCTCAAGAAAATTTTGAGAAAGTTTAGAAAGACTTAGAAAACCATGAAAAAAATAAGAATCTCAGGAAAATGAAGGAATTCTTGAGAAAAGATGATCATTTGAAAAGAAAAACACTTATCAGGAAAACTTGGATTTTGAGAATTTTCTTAAGAAAAGGATAGAAAATTTATAGGAAAGATTCGTTGGAGAAGGAAATTCAAAACTTAGGAAATTGAAATCCTGAGAATCTGGTTTTTTTTGAAATATCTGAAAATCAACTTGGATTCTTGAGAAAATGAGAAATTCCTTTGAAAATGGATCTTAAAAAGATAACTTTTTAAGGAAAATCACAGGAAAATATTTGATTTGGGAAATCCAACTCCGAATATCATCATAGTCTCCTGAGAAAATCGATTCCATGAAGTGAAAATCTTTTGAGAAAATCATGAGAAAAACAAATGATGCAGATGATGTGAATGAATGAATGCACTTTTGAAAAGATTTCTGAAAATTTTATTGGAAAAATGTGGATTAAGCCAAAGTAAATCCTTCACATATTCTGACTGTGGCCATGAATATATTCAGGGTTTATTTGAATTAATTCACAATATTTTGAAAACATTGGAAATATGAGGTGCATTTTCAAGATAGCCTAAGAGTGTAGGCTCAGTGTGACTGGTAGAAAGATGATGGATCTGGGTCTCGTCCATATTCCGACTAGGGCCGTAAATATGGACTCCACCGAGTTCATCAACTCTCTAAGAGTTGGTGCACGTGCCATTCGTGTTCATCCACGGTGAATTTGGAAAATTGAGATATATGCATCATAGAATCAGGATATTACTGAAATCAAACTATATGAGATGCGGCCTAATCTAAGCGGTAAAAGTAAATCTTATTCCAAGGTTTACATTGGATTGTTACATTGCATAACATAAAGTAAAAGAAAATTAAAATGTAGCCAAGGAATCTGCATCTTCTAGATTTTCCTGCAAAATGAGAGTTAGTACAAGATAAACAAGGAAATGGACATATATACTATATACAACAAAGATATATAGGTAAATATAGAAATACTCGAACTTATGAAGGATGATATATGATAATGAAGATATATTTACAAAAGTAAGAGAAAATGAAAATATATGTAATAACAAGTACCCATGAAGGGATATATATATATATATATATATATATATATATATATATATATATATATATATATGTATATAAGTATGTATACATGTATATATATATATATATAGACATATACATATACATATATACGTATACATATAGGTAGATATACTATAGATATACATATACATAGATATATATAAATACATATAATGAGAAAATATACAAATTTAATGGAAATTCCATATAATGGGTAAAACCAGAAAATACAGGTATATACATTTTCAGTAGGCGATTTTACATAGCCGTATTTCACAAATTACAACATATTTCTCAACGAAATTGGGTATGGAGCTTCCTTATATATCAATAATGAGGTGTGCAAAAGATGGCCAAGAAATCATGAACGGATATTAAAATATCCATCCATGAACGTGGCCGAATATCAAGACTGCACACTTACAGCAGAACGTGGAATGGCTGCTGAAGAACCCAAATGTTGTGTTACATGGAATCACAATGCACTCAGAGACAACCAAAACAGACATACCCCAGAAATTAACATACCATTAGGTGCATATACCATTAGGTGCATAGGCATGTCATTGTTGCAAACATGCAAAGGGAAGAATACCCTTAATAGCAGAAAGTTCTGAGGTATCTTCAGCATTGCCAAGACAACCCGGAACATCTCCATATTGAAACCAAATCTCAGAAGCACAAAGAAACAGAATTTTTTTTTTTTGATATATTGATAAGGTTGGCAGCGATGGCTGTGCAAGTGGATGTGTGGCCATGAAACAGTGAATTACTATGGAACACATGGAGGGTTGATGATTGTGGTTTCAATGATGATAAATATGTGCTGAAACGTGGGTTAAATAAGAAAAAAAAAACTGTAATGAAATGCTGGGTACAGCCACTAGGAGATACACAGCACCTTGAATTCCAACATTGCAATGGTTTTAATCTCAACAAGGTCTTTTGCTTTTATCTTACCTGTGTAAATTTGCAGGTGATAAGGTGGAACATGTCTAATAAGCTCACGTCTAGTAAAGGGGAGTTGATTTCCCTATTTACATGTCAATGTGTTATACTCGCCTACCACTTTGTAAATATTGAGGAATCAAATAGGTCCACCGACCCACTGAATGGGTATAATCATTCCAGACACAGAACCTGCATTATATTTGTACCAACTTCTACATGTACAATTACCATACAGTCCCGAAACTGGAGTAAGTTTTCTTCTGCAAGTATGTGCAACTTGATGATTTTATTATAGCCATATTGGCAATTCCAAAAGACACTGGCAGATGTTCATTTAGTGGTACATGAAGCAAATGCAGCAATGATATATCAAACACAAAATACCTTCTGTTTCAGCAATGCTTAAAACTTAGAGGGAAGTGCATCAATGCTTAAAACTTTTGCATAAAATAAAAATCGGACAGCCATGCATCGTGTGATGTTAAAAAAAAAATGAATGCTATAATGATAATAAAAGAAAAGAAAATGCAGGAATGCACAATAATAGATTTATGAATGGTGTGATGAATCAAAAATACGCAGTTAAGGTGATGGATGTTAACAATGCACAGATGCAGAGTTTTTTTTTAAAGTAAAAAGGCAGAATAAAATGGTGCAGAACTAAATATAAAATCCATCTGCAACTAATGCACGATGGAAGGAAAACATGTAAAGTGCAGAACAAAATATGGGTAAAGGGATTTCTCATTGTAGACAAAAAAAAATGTTTATAGAAAAATAAATTCTGATCCTTACCTTTGGTTCAACAGCAACTAAGAGCAGGGGAGGTTTCCTTCTAGACCTCAGCTGGGCTGAAGAAGGATGGTCACGTTGGCTCTCCTGCAGTTGGGCTGCTGGTGGAGCTGAAGACAGGAGAGCCCCCTGCTGGATCTCTGCGTTAGATGGCTTGTAGGCTGAACTTGTAGATCCCTGCAGCGTGTGGGCTGAAGAAGATGGAGACTTGGCTGGGCTGCGGCTGGGTTGAATGAAAGTGCAGAAACTGGCTGGATTGAAGGGTGTGCGGCAACTTCTGATGGGTTGGAAAAAGGCTGTAACGCAGAGGTTGGAGATGGCTCCCTCTTTTGCTGGTGGGCTGGAGAAGCTGGGAAGGCTGAAGGTAACGTGGAGGATGGTGATGGCCGATCTTCTGTTGTTGAGCCAACCGGTGGAGGTGAAAGAGCTCCACGCTCAGCCTCTTACTGGCTGGGCTGAAGAAGGATGATGACAGCGAGTGGAGGTCCTGTGGCTGAATTGAGGGTAGATGGGTAGCAGTTGGCTGAAGGTAACGTGAAGGAGCTGATGAAGAGGCTGGGCTGAAGGTAGATGGATAGCAATCGTTGGAGGTGAAAGGGGAAATGCTGGAGGGTTAGGGGCAAAGGAAAGGTGGGCGATAAAGGTTGAATCTCTGCTACAGCTAAAGGATGGTGGATTGAAAGAGATGCCAACGTTGGCTGGGCTGAAGATGGCCCTCGATCCTCCAATGGCTGGGGCTGAAGATGGCTTGAAAGAAATCTGCTGAAGGTCCGTGAAGACGTCGCCCCCTTTGCTGAAGATGGCTCCTCCCCTAATGGTTGGGGCTGAAGCTTGAAAACGCCTCCTCCCTTTCTCCTTTGAGCTCCCTACCAAAACCGAAAATCCAAATCAAAAGATCCTCCTCCTTTCCTTTGTGAGTGTCTCTCTTTCTAAAAAAAAAAAACTTTCCTTTCCTCTACAAAAGCAACGCATCCCCTTCCCCTTAATGAGGTTCCGTTAAAAAAAAAATTTGAAATTTTTTGCAAAAGGCATGAAACCGATGCCTCATTGCTTTGAAAGCTTGCTATTTTTAAAAGAGGCGCCTCTTTGGGTTTTTTTTTTTTCAAAACCTTGTTTTCTTTCCTAAGTTTAGATAGAAATCAAATTTATTACTTTTTTTTTATTTTGGAAGTTCGGCTGTGACATTTAAGGCTGCCTCCTTCTAAAAAAAAAAAAAAACTTTATTTAAACAAATAAAAAGAAAAAAAAAATGAGAGGCTTTTATGGAAATGCCACCTCAACCCACTTTTAAAATCCTTTTGAAAATAAAGTTTTGTTTTGTTTTTGAAAGTCTTTTATTTTCAATTGGGGTGCCACATGTGTGCGGGCCCACTAACTAAAAATAAAAAATAATAAAAAAAATAAGAAATGAAAAAGGCAATTTTGCAAATTGGTACGAACTCCGGGTGGGTCCCATTTGATAATAAGATATTTACCTGAGAGTCTGAGTATGATGCTAGTTCAAAGGCGGGTCCCGCTCCATTTATTTGAAAATACGAGATAAAACATTATTTGTTTTTTCAAGAATTTGGAAAAATTGGGTTTTCAGGGCAAAAATATGGATAAATGTAAAAACAAAATTTGTAAAGAAATTTAAAATCTTTTGCAAAAAGTTTTGAGATAAAAATCTTTAAAATCAATATCCAAATATCCAGATTGTTTTTCTTGAGAAAAATTTTTGTAATTCAAAGTCCTGGGGGTAAAATGGGAAAGATTGGCAATTTTGAAAACCCAGGGTTTTAAAAATCAATTTTGAAAAGTTTACAAATCAAATCTGGATGGACAATTTTGAAAATCAGGAGTTCTGGATCTTAAAATGACATGCTGTGCAGTGAAATGATGTAATGCTATGCAAAGACATGTTCTATGAGATGTCACTCTGAGCTCGGACTTGGAAATTTTAGCTTTTTGTCCAAAAAAAAAGGATTTTGAAATTTTGCCATTTGAAGATGTCTCTGAACCTAAATATGGAAATTTTGAGGCTCAAGAATGAAATTTTGGACTTTCTGCAAGGTTTAATCTCGGAAAATGACCATTTTGCCCTTCATTGCTTCTGAAGAACTGAAATATGATAATTAAGGGCAATGTCAAGAAGGTGAGTGAAAATTTGGGGTGTTTACAGATGCCCCTCTTTGCTACTAAGCCGGCTTATGGTCGAGCTTAGTGGCAAAGAAAACACACCAAATTTGGGCTATATAAAAATGCCCCAGTTAGAAGGATCTGACTGGGTATGAAGAAGTTAGCCCGAGGAAGATGATAGATATGAAATGGAGAAATGAAGAAATGAAGAGGAAAGACTCACTCTGTGAGAGTGAAATTCAGGTTTATGCCCTTAACCTGGATGGAACAGAAAATGCTTCGTATGGAACAAAGCCCAGGTTTTAACCTTTGACCTGATTGGGGAATGAAAATATCTCATCAAAATGAGATTCAGGTTTGTACCCTTAACCTGATCGGGTGAAAAATGGAATACCTCTTTGAATGAGGCTCAGGTTTGTACCCTTATCCTGATCGGGTGGAAAATGGAATACCTCTTTGAATGAGGTTCAGGTTTGTACCCTTATCCTGATTGGGCGGAAAATGGAATACCTCTTTGAATGAGGCTCAGGTTTTGTACCCTTATCCTGATCGGGTGAAAAATGGATGGAATCCTCGAAAGAAGAGACCACGATGGAACCTTCGGATTTTGCACAATAAATCCGACAGGGGTTTTGCAAAAGGAAGGAAAATGGGGTCCCTAAAGCTTGAAAAGGGGTTGATCTTGGACGTCTCATTGCTGAGATTAAAATCAGCTTTTGAAATTGCCTTTTGCGAGAAAATGATTGTTGGTTCAACCTCAAACCGAAATGGAACTATCTATGGTGGGACAGTGGGGACACAAGGAAGTGTGCAATCTGAGAGTTCATGCTCTAAAAGAAGGGAAGGAATCAAGTCCTTAGGAGGGATTTTAAAGTTGGTGTCAGTATGTATCAAAGACGGATATCAAGCTCTCACTTCACGTCAGGATGGCTAGAAAATGTTGTCAACATATTGAGAATTTTATTGTTGATTCAAAATATTTGAAAATGTTGCACATTTTTGCAAAGATATTCTTTCGTTTCTACCCAAAGCATTACCTCCAAACAAGGTTCACTTTGTAGAATCGAAACTTGAAATCCAAATTGCTCGCAATTGACCTTCTTCAAAGAAGTTATCAATTTCCTTGATATAAGCAAGAAAGAGAATTTGATATTATGAAAGCAGTTGATGAAAGAGTATTGATGATAGAACTTCACAAGATTAAAGAGGATTCTTGATAGATCTGGCAGTTTGATATCCTGAGGGCTTCTCTCATGATAATCTTTCTGCACTCTTTTGGCTCTCTGGGTTTTTGCTACATTCTCCTTTATTTTGGAGATGTTCTGACTTTTTCTCTCTTTCTTTTTTTTTCTCTCTTTCTCTCTTTTGGGAAGGGTACGTCACAAACTCCTTCAACTTGGAGATGTTTCGATCCTTCTTGGATGATGGGTTTGTGTTGATGATATTGGATAATTGGCTGGGGATTCTTTGGATGATAGCTGAAATTAAATACCTTTTAGGGATTGTCGAGAGGTTCATCGCATCTGCCTTCATCTCGACAGTGCTTTGGACCTTCCCTGGAAGGATCCGTCACAAACTCCGTCATCTTGGAGATGTTTCGAATCTTCTTTGGCCCCGGGGGTCTACTCGCCTAATTCACCTTCATCTTGGCGACAGGTGAGAGATCCCTTTTGCGGATACTCAATTGCAGCTTAGGTGATTTTGAGGAGACAAGGCTTGGGTAAATGCTCTCTTTTCTAGCACTCAGGATATTTCCATTGCCTTGTCTTTACAAGAATAATCCTTAAAGATGTGCCATAACTGCGATCAATATCAATCATCTACGATTGTTCAATAACATTGAATCTTCTTTTCTGGCCATATCGATGACTTATCCTTCATCCTTTTGGTTGGCCAATAAAAAGAATTTGAATTTTGAATCTCTTTTCGCAGAAGCTTCACTCTTTTGGAAGTAATGCTGAAGGTAAACTAAAATAAAGATTTGTACAATAAAGATTCTGAAATCAACAATTGATTGACAAATTGACAAAATTTTCTTGAAATCCTTGGTGAAAATGAGTATTTGAAATCCGGCTCAACACATCTGTGACGAAAATTCTTCTCTTTGTTTCCCCAAAAAGAGAGACTCAGGCTTAGCCCTTACCTGAATGGGAAATGGGAAATACTCCTCTCTTCCCTGGAGAGGAGGTGTTTGCAAAACGAACTTTCGAAGAGAAATTGAGCTTTCGTCAAAGCTCCCTAATATTAGGCTTCTCTTATAGAAAGGGGGCCAATAATAGTGAGGTCTGAAAATTGGGTCATGAAAGGAACGAGTCCATCACACTCTCCTTGCAAAGAGGGTCCTTCATGACGAAAAATGGCCTAGTATGAAATTGGGGGAGGGTCACAAGAAAAGCGAGTCTCCGTCGAGCCTCTCCCTATGAAAGGGTTCCTTGTGTGAAATTGGAAATTGTTTTGCAAACGGTTCACAAAGATGCGAGTCCCTTCAAACTCTCCCTGAAAAGGGCTAAGTGAACGAATTGGATAGCATTCGAAAAGAACGAGCTCCCTCGAACTCTCCCTAAACGGGTCTCTCGCAAGAGAAAATGATTGAAATTGGATATTGAAATTGATTGACGCAAAGGTCGAAATTGGAAATTGGAAATTGAAAAATTGATTGTTTGAAAATTGGATGACCCGGAGGTTGAAATTGGATAATTGAATGACCTAACGATCAAAATTGGGAATTGATAGATCAAAAGGTCGAAATTGTGTGACCCGAAGGTCGGAATTGAGAATTGAGTGACCCGAAGGTCGAAAAATAAATGACCTGGAGGTCAAAATTGAGAATTAAAATTGGAAATTGGGTGACCCCAGGGGTCGGAATTAGAGAATTGCATGATCCAAAGATTGAAATTGGAAATTAGTGGGTAAAATATCAAATTTGAGCAATTGACAGACCGTGAGGATCGAAATGACTTGGATCAAGAAAGGAGAATGATGAATTCGAGTCAAAGCTCGAATAAAATATAGAGATCACGAGTCGGAACCCAGATCAACAAAAGAAAATGAAGAGCTCGAGTCAGGACTCGAGTAAAGTAGAGAGATCTCGAATCGGAACCCGGATCAACAAAAGAAAATGATGTGAAATAAAACCCGAGTTGGAACTCGGTTTTTCGAAAAGTTTGGGATTTTGAAAATATACCAGTTTAAACATTGGATTTTGAAACAATGCCAGTTCGAGCACTGGGTTTTAGTTCAGTATTGGTGATTACCTTCCAATTTTGAATCATTAGAAATTGTGATGGGACTGTTTGTTGAAATCCCAATACTGACTGGATTGTTGATAATGTAGTTGCATGCAAATGAATATGAATTAATGCACATGAATGCACAAGTGCGTGAAATGAGGAATTTGTTTATCCTGCCTGCATACAGAACAAAATTTTAAAAATGCCCCAGTGTAACTAGGAAAGAAATTTGAATCATTATTTGAAGGAAACGGGAAGATTACAAGAGGAGACTAAATGTTTCAAGTGTAGAACTTTTTCAAGTGTCGAGCATTAATGGGATCTGGCAATTCTACCCCATCGGCGTTGATGAGCCGATATGAGTTTCAGGGTAATGCTTCTTTGACGACATATGGGCCTTCCCAATTTGGCGACCATTTCCCACCAGTATGATGCTTGAGATAAGTTGTGGATCGAAGTACTAAATCATTGACTTTGAACCTTCTTTCGATGACAGACTTCGCATACTGCCTGGCTACTCTCTGACGATAGGATTGAGCATGTTCTGCTGCTTTCAGCCTTCTCTCGTCGAGTAAATCTAACTGTACCAGTCGCTGTTGTTGATATTGATCAAGATGTAATTGCAGCAGTGACGCAAATTTCAAAGCGGGCTTCTGAACATGTAGCGGAAACACTACTTCTGTTCCATAGACCAGTTCTGATGGAGTAGCATTCGTTGGAGTGCGAATAGTGGTCCGGTAAGCCCATAGTGCATCGTGAATCTTCTCATGCCAATCACGACCTGTTTCCACAGTTCGCTCCAAGATACGAATTAAGATCTTGTTGGTGGCCTCTGCTTGACCATTCCCTTGAGGATAATATGGAGCGGAGAAATGATGATAGATCTTGAACTTTGAGCAAAATGTCTTCATTCTTTCATTCTTGAAATGACTACCATTATCTGATACAATGTCATGTGGGATGCCGAAACGGCAGAGGATGCTCTTGTGAATAAAAGAGACCACATGTCGGCCTTCTACTGTGCGAAGAGTGATAGCTTCTACCCACTTGGTGAAATATTCTGTTGCGGCAAGGAAATATTTATGGCCATTTGAAGCTGAAGGAGTGATGGGACCTACAACATCGAAGGCCCACATAGAGAACGGCCATGGAGAAACAACAAACTGTAAATAAGTTGCCGGAGCATGAATAGAAGGTGCATGTATTTGGCATTGCACACACTTCTTCACATAATGATAACAGTCTTGTTGCATAGTCTTCCAATAGTAACCTGCTCTGATGATCTGCTTGACAAGGGTTTGGTAGCTGACGTGGCCACCACAAATGCCTTCGTGTGCTTCTCGCACGACTTCTTTGGCTTCTTCTTCATCTAAACATCTGGAATACTCTGAGCTGAATCCACGACAATAGAAGACATTGGCCAAAATGAAGTATCGAGTAGACATACGTCGGATTGCTCGCTGCTCTTTCTTTGAGAGTTCTGGAGGAAATTCACTGGTTTCTATGAAAGTTTTGATGTTATAATACCAAGGTTTCTTCCTTTGCTTAGCCTGGTTTACTTGTTCCGCTGGAAGGAAAGCAGGTTGGTCAAGTCGGCCAATTTCAAAAGAGCGACAAGATTCTCCATTTCTGAATGCCATAATAGAGCCTAAACTGGCTAGGCTATCAGCCACTTGATTAAAATCTCTCTTGATATGGAAGAGCTGGAATTCTTCAAACTTGTTGATAAGAGCTGAAACAATTTTCTGATAGGGAAATAGCTTTTGATCTTTAACTTGCCATTCGGCTCGAACTTGATTGACAACAAGTAATGAGTCGCCGTAGGCATGCACTCTCTTAACATTGAAGTCTAGTAGAATCTTTAGACTTTGAATCAGGGCTTCATATTCAGCCATATTGTGGGTACATTGAAAATCCAACTTTAGAGAAAATGGAATCATCTCCTTCTCAGGAGTGATTAATAAGATCCCAATGCCTAAAACGGCCATGTTCTTAGAACTATCGAAAAATGAATTCCAGACTGGAGATTGCTGGATATTGCAAATTTGCTTATCAGGGAAGTCATCTTCGGCTTTCACTTCTTCTGCCAGAGGAAAATCCGCCTATTGATCTGCGATTGCTTGGCCTTTGATTGATTGCTACGAGACATATTCTAAGTCATACTGCATCAATAAGACTTGCCATTTTGCGACTCGCCAGCTGAGGAAAGGTTGCTCTAAGATATACTTGAGAGGATTGAGTTTAGACAAGATTTTGACTTCTGATGCTAGCAGGTAGTGTCTTAGCTTCTGACACATCCATACCAGAGCTAGGCAGGTCTTCTCTATATGAGAGTATTTGTAACGCCCCGGATTTCCAAAACAAAGCTAAGTTAAAATTTTCATGAATTTCTTTTTTTTTTCTTTGCAGCGGAACTTAGAAAAGCTTTTAGCAGTGGAATAAGACGATAATGAGTCGTCGGTTTTAGAAAGCTCCGAGCACGTTGCAGGTATGTGGCCAAGCAACTCATTGACCACCAAAGTGTTCCATTTTATCGAAAACCACATGTTTATTACAACACTACTGCTTAGAAAAGCAGTATAGGTTCAATAAAAGGAAGCAGTACAGAATCTGTCTAGAGAAACCCTGGAACTCGATGCCGCCTTGCTCCGCATATCGTCACGCAGGTCCAACACCTGAAATCCCCATAAAACGGGGTCAGAGCCACTGATGGTCTGGTAAGCATGCAGTCATATATCCATTTAACTCAAATACAATAATGACCACTCAGGGTCGCAATGCGCAATAACGACGCTCAAGCCTCCAAGACTTAGCGTATTTCGCAAGAGCCTCCTCAGGGCTATGAGTTGAGCATCCGCTCAAGTCCTCATGACTTAGAGCAAGCCTTTTCAGGGCTGTGATTTTAATAGCCGCTTAAGTCTCCATGACTTAGCCATGACCTCTACCGGGTCTCAAAGTGATGTCTAGCTTAAGTCTTCATACTTGGCACATCCGTATCCCACGCATCTAAGGACAACTCTTCGAGCTTCGCTTAGTCGTGCGGATACAACACGGGTTTTTGCCCAGTCGGTCCAGTAGTATACCGAACATGACACATTCACAAAGGTTATGCAGGACTGACTCAACACGTCATCCACTCATACATTCAAAACATCGCTGTACCTAGAACTAATGCATTGTTTGATAATTAACCGCTCCCGCCTTTGGTACGCAGGTAGAGCTATTGTCCGGGCATCAATGCGACGTTCTGGGGGTTGATTATTCTATGTATTTTAGATACCCCAGAGGCCTGTTGACCCTATCCATAGTAGGGCAGTGTGTTTCAACTGGGAGAATCCTACTAGGCCCATATTCGGATGCATCCTCTACTTGCAGTAGTTGGGTTCAATCCTTAGATCTTAAGGATAACCACGACCCCAAAACCCATGAGTGACTGAGACCATCGTGGACTCTATCAGGTCCAAAGTAAAATACATGTCACTCAAGGTTGTACCATCACTGTCATTCCACAGTGAGCATAATTCCTGAAGGGGTCTGCCAGTCTTACAATTACTTGGACAGAATCTGCATGCCATTTAGGCAGCCCGTGCTTTCAGCACTACGGGAGTATGTACCCGACCCCATTCAGTCTTCCCCAACACAGTCATTACTGAGGGGGTACCCCTAACACGATCTTCAACCGCGGGGTATGTGCGACCTTAAGTCTTATTCATATGCATGCAGAACACCGCTCTTTGGCACTTCGGCCACCACGAGCATCACACCTCTTTGGGTGGAAACAACACACTCTGGCTCTTCGGCCCTTACGAGTCTGGTTGTGTAACCGTTCTCAATGAGCATGCATATGACTCGATCTAAATAGATCGGCTACTCGGCGTATTTTTACGCAACGAGTCCAAACCTAGCCAAGGCGCAACCTCTACTCCGGCTCAGCGGCCCTTACGAGCAAGGTGCCCTTGCAGGCACAAGGATACGAGCCGATCTGGCATCGTTCCATCAACGGACATCATTATGCCGTTCCATTGGTTCCGGCAGCTCTTCTGCCAACCATTTCGTCAGCACCTCCCATGCTCTACCGGCAGTGGTGCGACGAACCCTTCTACGTTGTAGAGGGCAAACCATGAACTGGGTAGCACTCTGCTATATGTCAGAGTATCCTGCTACGTTCTTTCTGAGCTATTCTTAGCTTCTTCAGAAATTTCAGCAGCACTTCCTCTCTTTTACGGAGAAAGCGTGCGTTTCTTTTATCCATTTCAGCGGCATCTCCCCTCTTTGGTAGGAAATTGCCACGCTTAATTCGGGAAATGGATGTGCACCATTGTGCGTACTTTACATCCATCAAGGTTGCAGGAACCCTTGGCCATAGCTAGGCCATACGTAATTGACTTAGTCTTTACGTAAAGAGCATTTTGCCAAAAGCGAAGCCTTTCCAATAGGGGCTTCATTGGTCAAGCAGAGTTTTGAATGAGGAGCGGTCAAGGAATCGCATGGGCGATTTGGAGTTGATGTCCATTTGAACGCTCATTTATGCGCTATATATGTAGTATAAGCAGAAGCCTGTGCTTTATACAGCGGCGGCGTAAAGAAATGCATATACTATTGTTCAGGGTGTGTAACTGAACGAAATATTCTACATATATAACAAAGCAGAAGCCTTGGCATCGTTCGACGCGACGGCGTAAGTAAATGCATTGCAGAAAGCAGGAGCCTTGGCATCGTTCGACGCGACGGCGTAAGTAAATGCATAATCGGAAGTGCAGTAATCGGAAGTGCAGAAAACAGGGAGCCTTGGCATCATACGACGCGACGGCAAAGGTAAATTACATAGCTTGTGCGATATAAGACGCGTCGGCAGAATCAGCAGATATACACCTAGATCTGTATCCAACGATAGTTACGAGGCGAGCGAGTGAACACCGAAGTGTCCTAGAGGGCTCAACCAAGAACTAGGGTGAGATACTATTTTTGAAGAACGCATATACTGCGCATTCGAACATATATATCCGACGATAGTTACGAGGCGAGCGCGTGAACACCGAAGCGTCCTAGAGGGCTCAACCAAGAACTAAAGCAAGATACTACTTCAGAAAGTATATTCTATATACAAACAGTCAAATACTTGAGAGAGATGGATCAACGAAGCGAACTTACTTCAAATCGTGGAAGAAACGGCTCCGGGTTGCTTCTTTGGCTTCGAGCCTTCCTTCGAGAGGTCAGACTAAGTCAGATGAAGCTGACTTAGTTGAGAAAGAGGTAGAGCAGGTCAAGCTACTCAACCTAAGTGGTTTGAACCAAACAGGGTTCGATCCAAGTCAACTGGGTTCAGCAGGTTCGAACTCAGCTCAAGTAGGCTAAGTCTGGGTTCAGAAACCCAAACCGGAATCTGGACCAAAAAGGACTTTGACTTTGACTTTAAACCCAACTAGGTTCAAGTCAAGTCAACTGGGTTTGGACCAGGTCAAGTGGGTTCAGACCCAGGTCAGGTGGGTTAGGACCAGGTCAGGCAGGCTCAGACCAGGTCAGGTGGGCTCAGGTGGGCTAGGCTAGGTAGGGGAGGTTTAGGAGAGAGAGAGAAGGCAAGAGAGAGAGGGGGGGTCGAAATTATGAGAAGAGAGAGAGTGGGGAGGGCTATTTATAGCCCAAGCCCACCTCCTCTTGGATTTTCTCATGCCCCTTCTACCCCCTTGGCTTCTTTTTAATTCTAAGAGGTTCCTTGGTGTGGGGCCCACTTGGATATTCCATGGGATATTTTTGTGGGTCCCACCAGATATTTTCTGAGGAATATTTCTGTGGGTCCCACCAATATTTCCGTGGGTCCCGCAAGAATTTCGGGTTTCCGGCGATTTTTTCCGAAAAATTCTGAGTACGCCATTCCCTTCGTATTGACGTAACTAAGAAAGTTGGCTCGTACGAATCTATTGATTTCGTTTAGTTAGGAAGTTATGCCTTCCAGAGTGTTTGAGCATATATTCGCAATTCGACGAATATCCTAAGTATAACTGGCTCGTACAAATCGATCTGATTCGTATTTCGGGTTCAGATGCTATTTTTACTTGAAAATGCCTCGTGAATTTCTTCAGAAAGATACTGAAAAATTATGGGTCTTACAGTATTTCTTTTCATAGTCTATGAAAGTCTTACTCACGTAATAAATGGCATGTTCTATCAGGCTGCCTTCTTTGTACTGCGCCAAGAATCCGCCGCATGCAACTTGATTGACTGAGATATATAACAAAAGAGGTTTTCCAAATTCTGGCGGCTTCAGGATTGGAGGATTGAGAAGATACTTCTTGATTCTATCGAACGATTGCTGACACTCTGGTCCCCATTTGAATTTTACTCCTTTTCTGAGCAAGTGGTTGAAAGGTTCACATCTCATCGCCAAGTTGGAAATAAATCTCCGGATTGATTGCATGCATCCCTGAAGGCTACGCAACTCTTTGAGATTTTTCGGGGGTGGCATATCAATGATAGCCTTGGCTTTGGCTGGGTCAACTTCAATTCCCTTTTTACTGACCAGAAAACCCAACAGTTTGCCTGATTCGACTCCAAAGACACATTTTTGCGGGTTAAGCCTTAACTTGTAAAGAATGAGTCTCTTAAAGACTTGATCAAGGGCTTCGAGGTGATCTTCTCCCTCTTTAGATTTCACAAGAATATCGTCAACATACGCATCCATGATTTTGCGTATTTGATCATGAAAGATAACGGCCATCGCCCGTTGATATGTTGCTCCAGCATTCTTGAGCCCAAAAGGCATAACTGTATAGCAAAAAGTGCCCCAAGGCGTAGTAAAGGAAGTTTTAGATTGGTCGCGAGCGGCCAACTTAATCTGATTGTAGCCGGAATATCCATCCATGAAGGAGAACATGGCATGTCCTGCTGTGCTGTCAATCAGCAGATCAATGCTTGGCAGTGGATAATCATCCTTCGGAGTTGCCTTGTTGAGGTCTCTGAAGTCTATGCAAATCCTGACTTTGCCACTTTTCTTTGGGACAACGACGATATTGGCTAACCAGTTTGGGTAGTCAATAGTTTGAATAAATCCTGCTTTTAGCAGATCTTCAAGTCCTTCTTTGACTTGTTGCTCTATTCTAGGATCCATTTTTCTCAGCTTTTGCTTAACTGGCTTTACATCTGGCTTCAAAACGAGTCGGTGTTCGACCAATTTGGGATCTAAACCCGGCATATCTTCATATGTCCACGCGAACACTTCTTCATGTTGCTTGAGGAACTTTGTAAGCCTTTCTTTCTCTTTCGGACTTAGACTGGTACCGATCTTGAGAATCTTGGGATCTTCCTCTGAGCCGATATTGACATCTTCAGTAGGATCTTGTACTAGAGCGGATGGTTCATCTTGCTTCTGAACTGAGGCGAACTCTGGTAATTCCTGAAGAGACGGATCAAATTCTGCATAATCACCTAACTGCTTTGCAACCCTGCTATCTCCTGTGCTTGCTTTGACTCGGTGAATTGCTGTCGATTTCTGGAAAACCTTGGGATTGATAACGAGTTTCTTGATTGCTCGGGAAGACATTTCTGAAATTTTGGATAAGAAATGGGATTCAGGAAAAATCGTCCATCATACAACAAACCATCATTTAAAAAGAATTATGCATAAAATGACATTGAGTTATAAAATGAGGATATAGAGACTAAAAAGGCAGATGGCATCCAGATAGACAAAGAAACTTGACATTTTATTGATTTCAATTGATAAAAGACATTGAGACATTTATTTTGAAAGGAATAGAAAGGAAATGCAACAACGATTCTCAATGTGCCCCTCTAACAAAAACAGTCTTCTTTGGTGAGCTCCCGCCGAAAAACCCTAATCCTGCCCTGTGGGGACGATGCTTTTGGATCATTGGCTCGACACGACCATCTGCATTTTTGCCCAGTCCTTTAAAGGGTTGATAACCATGCTTCAGAAGTAAATCGAATCCCTTTCTTACTTTCATGAATTGTGGAAACAATGGATGATCTTTGACAGTGTCGTAGCTGACACAACCTCCAATCTTGAAGAACTTGGGACCTTTCCATCGGGTCATAGCTACAGTGTGCAGGGATAATTCTGATGTTGCCTGGAGTATCTCCTGACTTTCTTTGAGACTGATTTCTTCATTCTCTCTGATGCTAGGAATATCTGCAGTGAATGATGGTCGAGGTATCATAGGCTGTGGGAGCCTTTCTTCCGGGTCCTCTCCGAGCACAGTTGTAATCATTCCACCTTTTGACCATTTTACGCATTGATGTAAGGTGGAAGGTACTGCATTTGCATTATGAATCCATGTCCTTCCGAGCAGCAAATTGTAGGTGGGTGGCACATTGACCACATGAAAAAGCACTGAATGTACCGAATAATTAATGAATACTTCCAGGAATATCTTGCCTTTTGCCGTCTGACCATGGTTGTCAAACCCATAGATGGTGATAGGATCTGGAATGTATTCTTCTTCCTTAATGCCTAGCGCCTTTGCGGTCGTTTCGGGACATATGTTGAGGCTGCTGCCTCCATCAACTAGTACATGGGGTACTGTCATTCCCCTTACCCGAATGACGATGTAAAGAGCATTATTGTGAAAGGAATGAGGCTTTGGAAGGTCCTCATCCGAGAAAGTGATCGGCGCGTTGGTCATGGCCGAATTCACTATTTGTGCCATGTCTTCAGGAGTGGTACTGGGCTTAACTTTAATTTTTTTGAGCAGATCATCCAGTACTTGCTGATGCTTGCAGGAACTCTTGGCCAAGTCAAAAATGGAAACATTGGACAGAGCGGTCAGAGGCTTCTGACTTGAATTCCCCGGCTTGGGCTTGATGATTTGATTGAGAAAATCAGGAAGTCCCTTTGACTTGGGGACTGACTTTATCGATGCTTCGGAGACTTTCATCTTGCCCAATGCTGAGATTAGATCCATCTTCTTAGAATCAGGAGTTGTTTGTCGAAGCACTGATACCTGATGTTGAACTTGTAGATCTTGTGTAGAACACGGCTTGATGTGTTCGTGAGGCAGGAATGGTTGGGCAGATACTACTGCTGTGGTGTGTGCAGGAAAAGGCTGCTTAAGAATGTCCATTTTTTCTTCTTCTTCTCCTTCTACCAATAGATTTTTATCGATAAGATCCTGCACAATGTTCTTGAGAACGAAACAGTTCCCAGTGCTATGTCCCACTGTTCTGTGGAACTTGCAGAATTGATCCTTCCATTTCCCCATAGGCACAGGGGGATCAGCCAATCTAGGCAACTTGACCATTTCTTTTGACAGCATATACCCGAGCACATCTTCGAGTGATTGGTCGAGAGGAGTGAATTTTCGGTCATAGCTCCATCCTTCATATTTAACTTTTTTGCGCAGTTTCGGCCCTTGGTCTTGCTGAGAGGGCTTGCTGTATTGAGGAGCAGGCTTCGTTTTCTGATCTCCTTTATTGCTGGGATTGCCTGTACCGTAGCAGTAATCTTTCTTCTGCCCTTTATACTGATTTCGGCCATTGTTGTTGTTATTGTTGGCAGAGAAGGTGAAGTGAGCTTTCTTCTTCTGCTCACCTTGGGGATTACTCTTGGAAAAGGTGAAGCCTTCATAAACTCCATTCTCTACGCTCAGCTCGAGTCATTCGGCTCGTTCAGTCAACTAGATGAAAGTCCGCGATGGTGCGGTGGAGATCAATCCTCTTAAAGGCTGCGAAAAGTTATTGAGGATTAAGGACAGTGCATGCCTTTCCGAGATAGGATCTCTCATTTTGTTACAGACTGACCTCCACCTGTGAATGAAGTCCCTTGCTTTTTCATTCTCATTCTGCCTCAGACTGCAGAGATGACTTAATGTCGAGAGCGCTTCTGTATTGAACAAAAAGCGTTCAATAAATAAATTCACCACTTTATCGAACTCCTTGAGTTCGATGGGATTGATATGCTCAGCATACCATTTAGCTGCAACTCCTTCCAAGCTGCGAGGGAAACACAAGAACAATGCTCGGTTGTCCCTTTTGAACTTAGAGCATTCTGCAAAGAAAGTGGCGAGATGAGCTTTCGGATCGCCAGAACCATCGAACTTGATAAATTTTCGGGGAAGGTTTTTGAGATCATCATCCCCTTCGAGGCCGTCATAGAAGTCCTCACTGGTAAAGACTTTCTTGCCCTTGTCACGGGCTTGGAGATCCTTAACAACTCGGGCCATTTCCCTGAATTGCGACTGCAGGGGTTCCTCTGTAACTTGATTCTTTGCTTTGCGGCTCCTCCTTTGTTCTCAGCCACGTTTCTGAAATGCCGGAGGCACCTCATATTCTTCCTCAGTGTCTTCAGTTGATTCAGATTCATCTGAGATTTCTTCTGACTGAATCTGCTTCTTGGGAGCCTTCTTATTCTTGTGCCCGTGGAACTTTTCTCTGAATTGATTTTTTTCTGCACTAGTCCCAGCCTGTTCACTCATCATTTTATTCATCATCTTTCGGAACATGGCATACATTTGAGGGTCTATGCCGTCATCCTCTTGTTGCTGCTCTTGACTCTTCTCGGATCGGGGGGAGCCCATCTCTTCTTCTGAGGCTGACGAGTACTGCGATACCGTTGTTCTTTTGCCTGATCTTGTCTCAACCATCAAATGATATGGATGCTCTCAGATTTTGCTGCGGATGCTCTCTCTGCAAGGCAAAGACCTGATTAGATTATGAAGGAATTGGCTTTTGGAAGAAATATTTATTGAAAATATGGTAGACAATTTGAATATGTCCCATTACTAGGGACTGAATTGTCGTTAAAATCACGACAATTGTGTTGTCAATTCTTAGCATGAGAAACAAATAACAAAAATATGCCTTGTTACCTAGGCGAGGTCGTCAAGCCATAATAGAAAAAGAGAGAATTTTATTAAAATGAGAAAACATGATTTTATTGATCTTGACAAAGAGGTGGAGGACAAACAATTTGCCACCATTCACGATAATCAGCAGACACTCTAGGACCAAGAAAGATTTTAAAGGAGACAAAGGAATCCCAGCCGTAGCGGGCAGAATGATATGCCCCCGACCATTGCGCGGAAGTGCGATCAAACTCTGCCATAACTCCTGATAACAATCGGGCTTCGACGTACTGCTGTCTCTGGGAGAACTGCCGGACACATCTCTCTAGTTGGTAGTAGGTGCAGAAGAATGGGCCCAGTAACTTGAACCTCTTGCCATAAGCATAGGTGTATCTGGGAGGAGATAGTTGCCGATCAAAATAGTCTCAGACTACTTCATCTTCTTGAATGTTGTTGATCATAGACCGGTACTGTGCCACTGGAAGAAGTTCTTGACCATTATATCTGAAAGAGCTTGCTCGGGCTGGAACATGCTGAAAGAACCAGGATTGAAGTGCGTAGATGCATCCTTCAACTAAGATGGATTCTCCAAGTGAGAATCGAGTCAGACCACGATATAGGAAAGCGAGCGCTGCCATGGCTATGGAGAGGCGATTGGTTTGTCGACTTCCCCATCTTCTCATGAGTTGTATTGTTCTAATGTCCATGTAGTTTTGTCCATCTGGGAAGAGGGATAAACCTACAGTACATAGAACCATTGCATTCTGAATCCTTTCTTTAGCTGTCCTGGATAGCGAACTGACTTCAACGAAGGTCCCGTACTGACGATACAACTCGAGCAGATTGACATATTCATTCCCTTCCAACTGGATCAAAGGCTAGGATCGGCGGCCTGTCATACGAGCTAAGGAGTCTCGGGGGTCCAAACCCTTGACATTGATCAGGAATTGATGTTATAATGGATCACTTGGCTGACCGGCTGGTTCTGGTAATCCCATGATTTCTGAAAATTCATCCATTAAAACGGTCATCTCTCCCCATGGGAACCAGAAGGTACATGTTCGAGGATTCCATCGTTCTGCCATTGCATGGATCAAGTTGCCGTTGATGGTCTGCTTCCCAACTGCTGACGCCAGTTCTAATCCGCACTCGCTCAAATGGTCCGGGAACATTTGGGAAAAGCTCTTTAGCCAGAAATAATACCACCGGGGAATGAAAGTTCCGGTGCTAAGAGCTCGATGTTCAGGACGACCTTGTCGCACCTCGAAGGAGATGTGACCTTCAGGAAAGATAGGATCGACTTGACTGGATGCCATCGAACTGAAAACAGAGACAGACTCAGAATGAGACTTAGGAAAATATGAGAAATTTTGAAAAATTTTGCAGGCAGGATAAAAATGCAACTAGAAATTTGAGATCCAGTGGAAAGGTAGAATGTAAAATCACCTGGAGTTTTGAAAGAAATGGGATATTTGAGAAAATCATCCAGGGTTTGAGAAGAACATCTCATGGAAAATAAGGATGTTTTGAAAAGGCCTAATAAGTTGGAAAACATTTGAGAAATATAAAGAATTGAGGAAATCAACATACAATCACATCCTGCACAAACATTTATGCACATTCAGCACTCCCTAAAAGGCTGACTCTAGATGCATCATTTTGAAAACAGTTGTAGGACCTAATCCTAACTCTAGGTTCAGATCATCTTTGTCCAATCCAGTTATGCCGATATACCCGAACCGAAATTTGAGGTACGTGGCATATAATTTCAACTCCGGTTCTAAGGTAAGGTTTTCCAACATCCTTGAGCGCCTACCGATATACTTCGGACTGTGGCCCGCGGTACGTGGTAGGGGGGTGTTAACCCAAATAGTTGGCCCAGTTGTGAGGCTCTGTCCCGAACTAGGGTTCTGGAAGAGAGCCCAGCAACGTGAAGACCGGGTAATAATAGGTAATTGAGGTTTTGAAAAATGATCATATGCAAGAAATAGATGGCTCTAAGTCCTAGAGAGATAGACTTTTGAAAATCTTTGAAGAAGCATACATTGTTTGCATTCAGATCCTAAATTGAGGAGAGTTGTATTTAGACCTAAGTCTATGTGAACATGAAAATTTCTCCTCAATCTGGTCCTACCAAACCATGCCTAAGCTATATGCAGTCAATGTCAGCTAGGTCAGAATCTAAGCTCCTAGGCTCACATGATATTGAAAGTAAAAGCTGACATTTTGTGAACATAATTTCAATAATTAAACTAAGTCAAGCATAATTTAGGTCAGACAAGGACAGGTCCCATCACGATTGCCAAACCTGTTATCGTCGTAAAATTTTCTCGTCTTCCCTTCCTTGCGGAAGAGAGATGGAATGGCTTTCGCGATTCAAACTTGACCGGATTTTGGAAATTGTTTTGAAATACTCGCCTCTGTTTTAAAAATTGCGGGAAAATCCATGGGATGGGGCTCGACCTGTCGGTACGAGGTTCGACCGTTCCTGCCGCCTTTAACAGGGGTAATCGAACCAAGGACCAAAATTGTGCTTGACGTAGTGAAATTACCAAAATCATGTTCTATCCTAAATGCACAGAGAATTCAGGCATGTGCTATGAGAATTTTGGAAGATGTAAATTGGAAAATATGATGTATGCTTAGAAAATATTTGAAGTTGAAAAGTATTTCTCTGGAAAAAGATGGAAATCAATCTCTCAGGAAACTCAGGCAAAGAAGGTTTGAAAATCTCAGGAAAGTTTATAAAGACTTAGAAAATCTTGAAGAGATGAGAATTTCAAGAAAATCTTGAGAAAGTTTATAAAGTCTTTGGAAAATCATGAAGAAATGAGAATCTCAAGAAATTTTTGAGAAAGTTTAGAAAGACTTAGAAAACCATGAAAAAAATAAGAATCTCAAGAAAATGAAGGAATTCTTGAGAAAAGATGATCATTTGAAAAGAAAAACACTTATCAGGAAAACTTGGATTTTGAGAATTTTCTTAAGAAAAGGATAGAAAATTTATAGGAAAGATTCGTTGGAGAAGGAAATTCAAAACTTAGGAAATTGAAATCCTGAGAATCTGGTTTTTTTTGAAATATCTGAAAATCAACTTGGATTCTTGAGAAAATGAGAAATTCCTTTGAAAATGGATCTTAAAAAGATAACTTTTTAAGGAAAATCACAGGAAAATATTTGATTTGGGAAATCCAACTCCGAATATCATCATAGTCTCTTGAGAAAATCGATTCCATGAAGTGAAAATCTTTTGAGAAAATCATGAGAAAAACAAATGATGCAGATGATGTGAATGAATGAATGCACTTTTGAAAAGATTTCTGAAAATTTTATTGGAAAAATGTGGATTAAGCCAAAGTAAATCCTTCACATATTCTGACTGTGGCCATGAATATATTCAGGGTTTATTTGAATTAATTCACAATATTTTGAAAACATTGGAAATATGAGGTGCATTTTCAAGATAGCCTAAGAGTGTAGGCTCAGTGTGACTGGTAGAAAGATGATGGATCTGGGTCTCATCCATATTCTGACTAGGGCCGTAAATATGGACTCCACCGAGTTCATCAACTTTCTAAGAGTTGGTGCACGTGCCATTCGTGTTCATCCATGGTGAATTTGGAAAATTGAGATATATGCATCATAGAATCAGGATATTACTGAAATCAAACTATATGAGATGCGGCCTAATCTAAGCGGTAAAAGTAAATCTTATTCCAAGGTTTACATTGGATTGTTACATTGCATAACATAAAGTAAAAGAAAATTAAAATATAGCCAAGGAATCTGCATCTTCTAGATTTTCCTGCAAAATGAGAGTTAGTACAAGATAAACAAGGAAATGGACATATATACTATATACAACAAAGATATATAGGTAAATATAGAAATACTCGAACTTATGAAGGATGATATATGATAATGAAGATATATTTACAAAAGTAAGAGAAAATGAAAATATATGTAATAACAAGTACCCATGAAGGGATATATATATATATATATATGTATATAAGTATGTATACATGTATATATATATATAGACATATACATATATATATATATACGTATACATATAGGTAGATATACTATAGATATACATATACATAGATATATATAAATACATATAATGAGAAAATATACAAATTTAATGGAAATTCCATATAATGGGTAAAACCAGAAAATACAGGTATATACATTTTCTGTAGGCGATTTTATATAGCCGTATTTCACAAATTACAACATATTTCTCAACGAAATTGGGTATGGAGCTTCCCTATATATCAATAATGATGCATGCAAAAGATGGCCAAGAAATCATGAACAGATATTAAAATATCCATCCATGAACGTGGCCGAATATCAAGACTGCACACTTACAGCAGAACGTGGAATGGCTGCTGAAGAACCCAAATGTTGTGTTACATGGAATCACAATGCACTCAGAGACAACCAAAACAGACATACCCCAGAAATTAACATACCATTAGGTGCATAGGCATGTCATTGTTGCAAACATGCAAAGGGAAGAATACCCTTAATAGCAGAAAGTTCTGAGGTATCTTCAGCATTGCCAAGACAACCCGGAACATCTCCATATTGAAACCAAATCTCAGAAGCACAAAGAAACAGAATTTTTTTTTTTTTTTTTTTTTGATATTGATAAGGTTGGCAGCGATGGCTGTGCAAGTGGATGTGTGGCCATGAAACAGTGAATTACTATGGAACACATGGAGGGTTGATGATTGTGGTTTCAATGATGATAAATATGTGCTGAAACGTGGGTTAAATAAGAAAAAAAAAACTGTAATGAAATGCTGGGTACAGCCACTAGGAGATATACAGCACCTTGAATTCCAACATTGCAATGGTTTTAATCTCAACAAGGTCTTTTGCTTTTATCTTACCTGTGTAAATTTGCAGGTGATAAGGTGGAACATGTCTAATAAGCTCACGTCTAGTAAAGGGGAGTTGATTTCCCTCTTTACATGTCAATGTGTTATACCCGCCTACCACTTTGTAAATATTGAGGAATCAAATAGGTCCACCGACCCACTGAATGGGTATAATCATTCCAGACACAGAACCTGCATTATATTTGTACCAACTTCTACATGTACAATTACCATACAGTCCCGAAACTGGAGTAAGTTTTCTTCTGCAAGTATGTACAACTTGATGATTTTATTATAGCCATATTGGCAATTCCAAAAGACACTGGCAGATGTTCATTTAGTGGTACATGAAGCAAATGCAGCAATGATATATCAAACACAAAATACCTTCTGTTTCAGCAATGCTTAAAACTTAGAGGGAAGTGCATCAATGCTTAAAACTTTTGCATAAAATAAAAATCGGACAGCCATGCATCGTGTGATGTTAAAAAAAAAATGAATGCTATAATGATAATAAAAGAAAAGAAAATGCAGGAATGCACAATAACAGATTTATGAATGGTGTGATGAATCAAAAATACGCAGTTAAGGTGATGGATGTTAACAATGCACAGATGCAGAGTTTTTTTTGAAAGTAAAAAGGCAGAATAAAATGGTGCAGAACTGAATATAAAATCCATCTGCAACTAATGCACGATGGAAGGAAAACATGTAAGTGCAGAACAAAATATGGGTAAAGGGATTTCTCATTGTAGACAAAAAAAAAATGTTTATAGAAAAATAAATTCTGATCCTTACCTTTGGTTCAACAGCAACTAAGAGCAGGGGAGGTTTCCTTCTAGACCTCAGCTGGGCTGAAGAAGGATGGTCACGTTGGCTCTCCTGCAGTTGGGCTGCTGGTGGAGCTGAAGACAGGAGAGCCCTCTGCTGGATCTCTGCGTTAGATGGTTTGTAGGCTGAACTTGTAGATCCCTGCAGCGTGTGGGCTAAAGAAGATGGAGACTTGGTTGGGTTGCGGCTGGGCTGAATGAAAGTGCAGAAACTGGCTGGATTGAAGGGTGTGCGACAACTTCTGATGGGTTGGAAAAAGGCTGTAACGCAGAGGTTGGAGATGGCTCCCTCTTTTGCTGGTGGGCTGGAGAAGCTGGGAAGGCTAAAGGTAACGTGGAGGATGGTGATGGCCGATCTTCTGCTGTTGAGCCAACCGGTGGAGGTGAAAGAGCTCCACGCTCAGCCTCTTACTGGCTGGGCTGAAGAAGGATGATGACAGCGAGTGGAGGTCCTGTGGCTGAATTGAGGGTAGATGGGTAGCAGTTGGCTGAAGGTAACATGAAGGAGCTGATGAAGAGGCTGGGCTGAAGGTAGATGGATAGCAATCGTTGGATGTGAAAGGGGAAATGATGGAGGGTTAGGGGCAAAGGAAAGGTGGGCGATAAAGGCTGAATCTCTGCTACAGCTGAAGGATGGTGGATTGAAAGAGATGCCAACGTTGGCTGGGCTGAAGGGCTGAAGATGGCCCTCGATCCTCCAATGGCTGGGGCTGAAGATGGCTTGAAAGAAATCTGCTGAAGGTCCGTGAAGACGTCGCCCCCTTTGCTGAAGATGGCTCCTCCCCTAAATGGTTGGGGCTGAAGCTTGAAAACGCCTTCTCCCTTTCTCCTTTGAGCTCCCTACCAAAACCGAAAATCCAAATCAAAAGATCCTCCTCCTTTCCTTCGTGAGTGTCTCTCTTTCTAAAAAAAAAAAACTTTCCTTTCCTCTACAAAAGCAATGCTTCCCCTTCCCCTTAATGAGGTTCCGTTAAAAAAATTTTTTGAAAATTTTTGCAAAAGGCATGAAACCGATGCCTCATTGCTTTGAAAGCTTGCTATTTTTAAAAGAGGCGCCTCTTTGGGTTTTTTTTTTTTTTCAAAACCTTGTTTTCTTTCCTAAGTTTAGATAGAAATCAAATTTATTACTTTTTTTTTTATTTTGGAAGTTCGGCTGTGCCATTTAAGGCTGCCTCCTTCTAAAAAAAAAACTTTATTTAAACAAATAAAAAGAAAAAAAATTGAGAGGCTTTTATGGAAATGCCACCTCAACCCACTTTTAAAATCTTTTTGAAAATAAAGTTTTGTTTTGTTTTGTTTTTTAAAGTCTTTTATTATCAATTGGGGTGCCACATGTGTGCGGGCCCACTAACTAAAAATAAAAAATAATAAAAAAAATAAGAAATGAAAAAGGCAATTTTGCAAATTGGTACGAACTCCGGGTGGGTCCCATTTGATAATAAGATATTTACCTGAGAGTCTGAGTATGATGCTAGTTCAAAGGCGGGTCCCGCTCCATTTATTTGAAAATACGAGATAAAACATTGTTTGTTTTTTCAAGAATTTGGAAAAATTGGGTTTTCAGGGCAAAAATATGGATAAATGTAAAAACAAAATTTGTAAAGAAATTTAAAATCTTTTGCAAAAAGTATTGAGATAAAAATCTTTAAAATCAATATCCAAATATCCAGATTATTTTTCTTGAGAAAAATTTTTGTAATTCAATGTCCTGGGGGTAAAATGGGAAAGATTGGCAATTTTGAAAACCCAGGGTTTTAAAAATCAATTTTGAAAAGTTTACAAATCAAATCTGGATGGACAATTTTGAAAATCAGGAGTTCTGGATCTCAAAATGACATGCTGTGCAGTGAAATGATGTAATGCTATGCAAAGACATGTTCTATGAGATGTCACTCTGAGCTCGGACTTGGAAATTTTAGCTTTTTGTCCAAAAAAAAGGATTTTGAAATTTTGCCATTTGAAGATGTCTCTGAACCTAAATATGGAAATTTTGAGGCTCAAGAATGAAATTTTGGACTTTCTGCAAGGTTTAATCTCGGAAAATGACCATTTTGCCCTTCATTGCTTCTGAAATATGATAATTAAGGGCAATGTCAAGAAGGTGAGTGAAAATTTGGGGTGTTTACAAGGTCCAAACCCTTGACATTGATCAAAAACTGATGCTCTAACGGATCTCCTAGCTGACCGTCTGGTTCTGGTAATCTCATAATTTCTGAAAATTCATCCATTAAAATGGTCATCTCTCCCCACGGGAACCAGAAGGTACATGTCTGTGGATTCCATCGCTCTGCCATGGCGTGGATCAGGTTGCCATTGATGGTCTGCTTTTCGACTATTGATGCCAATTCTAATCCGCACTCACTTAAATGGTTCAGGAACATGCGAGAAAAGCTTTTGAGCCACGAGTAATACCACCGGGAAATGAAAGTTCTGGTGCTAAGGGCTCGATGTTTAGGACGACCTTGTCGCACCTCGTAGGAGATGTGACCTTCAGGAAAAATAGGATCGATTTGACTGGATGCCATCGGACTGAAAACAGAGAAAGACTCAGAATCAGACTTAAGGAAATTATGGAAATTTTGAAAAAATTGCATGCAGAATATAAAATGCAGCTGGAAATTCGAGATCCAGTAGAACGATAGAATGGAAAATCACCTGGAGTTTTGAAAGAAATTTGGATATTTGAGAAAATTATCCAGGGTTTGAGAAAACAAAAGAAAAAGATGAGAATATGGATATTTGGAAAATGGTTTAATATTTTTGGGGAAAATATGAGAGGAATAAAGGTAAAATACAAACAGTCACATCCTGCACAAACATTTATGCACATACAGCACCCCCTAAAAGGCTGACTCTAGATGCATCATTTTGAAAAATAGTTGTAGAACCCTAACTCTAACTCTAGGTTCAGATCATCTTTGTTCAATCCAGTTATGTCGATATACTCGAGTTGAGACTCGAAGTACGTGGCATAGAATTTCAACTCTGGTTCTAAGGTAAGGTTTTCCAACATCCTTGAGCACCTACCGATATACTTCGGACTGTGGCCCTTAGTACGTAGTAGGGGGGCGTTAACCCAAATAAGTGGCCCAGTTGTGAGGCTTTGTCCCAAACTAGGGTTTTGGAAGAGAGCCCAGCAATGTAAAGACCGAGTAAAGATAGGTAAGGGAGGTTTGAAAAAATGATCACATGCAAGAAATAGAGGGCTCTAAGTCCTAGAGAGAGAGATTTTTGAAAACTTTTGAAGAAGCACACATTGTTTGCATTCAGATCCTAAATTGAGGAGAGTTGTATTTAGACCTAAGTCTATGTGAGCATGAAAATATCTCCTCAATATAGTCCTACCAAACCATGCCTAAGCTATATGCAATCAATGTCAGCTAGGTCAGAATCTAGGCTCCTAGGTTCGCAGGATATAAGAGAGTAAAAGAGCTGACATTTTGAGAACACAGTTTTGATGGTTGAACTAAGTCAAGCACACTTTTGATCAGACAAGGACAGGTCCCATCACGGTCACCAAACCTGTTATCATCGCAAAATTCTTCCCTTCCCTATGGGAGAGAGGGAAAACCTTCTGCGAGTCAAACTTGACTAGAGTTTTGAAAATTGTTTTAAAATATTCGCCTCCGTTTTAAAAATAGCGAGAAAATCCATGGGATGGGGCTCGACCTGTCGGTACGAGGTTCGATCGTTCCTACTGCCTTTAATAGGGGTAATCGAACCAAGGATCAAAGGTGTGCTTGACTTAGCTAAATTATCAAAATCGTGTTCTATCCTAAATGCACAGAGAATTCAGGCATGTGCTATGAGATTTTGTAAAATGCAAGCTGGAAAAACATGATGTATGCTTAGACAACATTTTGGAGTTGAAAAATCCTTTCTCAAGCAAAAGATGGAAATCAATCTCTCAGGAAAACTCTGATAAAAGGATTTGAAATCTCAAGAAAAGTTTATAAAGATTTGAGATAATCATGAATGGATGAAAATATTGGGAAAAGAGAAAGAATTCTTGAGAAAAGATAATCATGGAAAGAGAAAATGTTTGCTAGAAAAACACCAACTTTGATAATTTTCGTTAGAAAATGATTGAAATCTATTAGAAAATTCTTTGGTGAAGGAAAATCAAAACTCAGGAAATTGAAATCCTGAGAATCTTAGCCTTGAAGTATTTGAAAATCGATTTTGATTCTTGAGAATGATGAGAAATTCCTATCAAGAATTTATCTTAAGAAAAGAACATTTTCCAAGGAAAATTGTGGAAAACTTAATTTGGGAAATCCAACTTTGAAAAATTTCAGAGTTTCTTGAGGAATCGCTTTCCTTGTAATGAAATTTTCTTGAGAAAAAGTTTGAGAAATGCAGGTGATTTCATGATGCAAATGACTTGAATGGATGAATGTCCTTTTGTGAAAACATCTTTTCAGGAAAATATGCAATTTTAAAATTAAACTAAAGTAATATCACCACATATTCCGACTATGGCCATAAATATGCTTGTAATTTACTTAGCTAATTCTAAAATATTTTGTAATCATTGAAGACATGCAGTGAATTTTGGAAGATAGCCTAAGAGTGTAGGCTCGGTGTGACTAGTAGAAAAATGCTGAATCTGGGTTTCGTCCACATTCCGACTAGGGCCATAAATATGGACTCCACTGAGTTCATCAACTCCCTAAGAGTTGGTGAACGTGCCATTCATGTTCATCCAAAGTGATTTTCAAAATAAAATGCACGAATCACATAATCAGGATATTGCAGAAACTCAAACTATATGAGATGCATCTTAATCTAAGAAGAAAAATAAATATTATTCCAAAGTTTACATTTGATTGTTACATTGTTGACAAAAAAAAATAAAATAAAATAAAAATATAACTAAATATATGATAGCGCCAAAAGAAGACATATCTTCCAGATTTTCCTGCAAAATGAATTAGTATGAGAAATACAGAATATAAAAGAGAGATTTGCAAACTTCACCTTAATGACAATACCTAAGTAATTACGCCTCGACTACAATAGAAATATACAATACAATGGCTAAAACATGACTGAAATGCCTATGATAATATCTAGGCACCACGTTTAAACTTAAATGAGAAATATATGTATATATATCTAAATACTTAAATTTATGCTAAATGAAATGTGATAATGGAGGTATATTTACAGGAAAAAGTATCTACCTAAATGCTTATGCATAAAAACAAATGTATATGAAAAGATCCATATATATATATCTATATATATATAGATATATATGCTTATTATGGGAAAATATGCATAATAATTGAGTTGCCATAGGTAATGGGTAAATATAAGCTGAAATGATATGCAGGAATACATATAATTAGAAATATGCAAATGTGTTGTGGAATACATAAATGACTGCATGAATGTAACAGTGAGTATAACTAAACTGTGAAGGAAAATGCCACCAATTACTAGGGTGTAATGGATATCTACATGGACATCTTCAGGAATAGACTATACCTAACACAGATTACTGTGCAAAAAAAAGCTAATACACCATGACCTATAGAAAATCTATGCTGAAATTATGTAGCTATGTCAATGAATAAGTTGCGGCTAAAGTGTATAGGGGAAGAGTGGCTGCAGATGAGCATTAGTGTAAGATGACAATGTGTGAGTGTAGTGGAATAAGGATGTACAACTCTGGAACTGAATGTGTAGGTTATCATGAAAGGCAATATGAATTTACAGGAACAATTATGCTTGTGAAGAAGTGATTTGTGCAGGGTTATATGTGATGACAGAGTGTGTCTTGTATAATGAGTGAAATTACAGCAGATATGCTGGGGTGGTCAATATGCAGAAGTCTAGGCAGCAAGGTAGATGGCTTACAGGGGAAGTGACATGTTGACAATGGCTATGAGATGGAAAAGATGTGTTGGAGGATGGCAATATGCTGACAGGTATCCAGCAAATCATTGGAAAATGATATATTGTTGGAATCTCCAGCAATGTATTTATAATAGGCCAATGGAAATCAGACACTATGCTGTGGGAGGAGAGATAATTTGTAGTAGAAAAATGTATTTTGCAAAATAATTTCTAGCAAATTTTTAACGAAATACATTTGTAAGGAATTTTTAGCAAATATTAACGAGACACTTGCAGAGAAACCTAAAGCAGGTGTTCTACTAAAAGCACATCAGACATTATCATAGAAAAGCAAGAATGTAAATCAGAAATTGCAATGAATAAATGCAGAATGTATACAGAACAATGTAGAAAATTTTGCAAAACTTGGATGGTAAACTAACACAGATGTGATAGGCGAATATGAAACATAGATTATGTAAAAAAAATGGGAAGTAATAAATGCAGTGGGATGAAGATATGCACAATGATCACATGAAGATGCTGATATAGGTAAATTACAAATGCTGAACATACAGAAATAACATACAGATTGCAATGTTAATACAATACAGTGGAAATGCAACAGATGCAACATAAGATGTGATTAATACAAACCTATTGCAGAAAAGGTGGAGAAAGCATAAACAGAAATATGAGGATGCAAATGGTTTGTAATGGTACACCAGTTACATACTGGAAATGAAAATAGGTGGTTACCGGAACAGGGACTGTTGATAGGCGTTAAATGCAGAGGGGTTGGGTTATGCCGATATCGAGCATAAAGCATATAGAAAAACAAGGTAAAATGCATGAAAACAACAAGGTCAAAGAAAAAAAAAATCATGATACCAGAGATGTCACATATGAATAAAGAATCAAAGGAAGTCTTATTTACTGCATTTTACAGAGATTACAATATTGGTAAATCGATATTTCTTGTTGTCACACCTTCAAACACATAGACGAAATCAATGATGGGCAATATGGAATGGCACAGACAGGAGTCTTGGTTTGGCAGAGGCTGAAGGAGCGCCTTCTACAAAGGGGTGAATTGAACCTCCAAAGATAGATGAGAAAACCTCACCGCATTCTTCCTGCTATTCTTTTTGAAAGCTCTGATGAAAGACGGTGGCTGAATGTATATAGGCTACTGAAATGAGAGGTTCGATCCATGAAAAGGATGAATCGTCTCATCCATTTAGCCTGAATATGAAACTTCCCAACTATCCATTTCAAATCCCTCTATTATGCTGAAAACGATACCTTAAATGGATCTTCATCTTATATTTACTCCAGCTAACAGATTGCAATAGGGTTTGATTTAGTAAAACTGAATGAAGGGATAATAGAATGTAGCCTCACATTACCTTGTGGATCCCCTGCACCAAATGAACCTGTAACCAGCGATTAAGGGGCTGATCCTCTTCTACCGGGCTGGAGGAAATAGGAAGAACCTACTATCACACTGCCAGCCAGGAATTGGAGTTTTTGCAATCTGGATGGAAGAGTCGAAATCCCAAAAGGGGAAAACTCCACGGCAGAGAAGAGGGTACCTACGATAAGAACAAAAGGATAAAAAAAATCAATCGGCCAGCCCCTTTTTCCATCAAAATGTCCCCCTTTTAAAGATTTTGAGCCCCTTTCCATCAAAAGACCGCAGCTTCCCCTTTGAGGTTCCGTTACAGTTTTATTAACGATTTTGAAAATCTTGAAACCGACGATTCATTGATTTTGAAAATTCGTTGTTTTTTAAAAAGGGATGGTTTCCTAGCTTTTAAATAAATTTCGTTCATTTACCTAAAGTCTAGGTAAAATGAACGTGTCTTCTTCTTTTTAGGAAGGTTTAGCCGTGGTGCCGTCTATGTGTGGGCCCACTGGCTATTTTATAAAATAAAAAACATTGAAAATTAAAGAGAGGAATTTGTAAATTGGTGCCATCTCCGGGTGGGCCCCGCTTGAAAATAAGAAAAAATACCTGAGAATTTTAGTGTGGCGCCACTTCAAGGCGGGTCCCACGTCATTTATTTGAAATAAAAAGCAAAATAAATAAATTCTTTTTGGGTTTTTTATAATAGTAGGCTAGTTAGAAAATACGAAGTAAAAATTGGTTTGGTTTCATAAATTTAGAAAGAAAGTGGTCCTTCAGGGAAAAATATAAAAAATGCTGAGATTTTGTAGAGAAACTCAGAGTCTTTTTGCAAAAGTTTGAAGGAAAATCTTCTACATTTAAGGTTGTGTCCCCTTCTTTCCAATTGATGAGATTTGAAAATCAGTATCAAAAACTATCCAGATTGTTTTCTTGAGAAAACTTTTGTAATTCGGAGTCTTGGGGGCTAAGATGAGGGAAACTGACTATTTTGAAAAACCCAGGGATTTGAAACCACTTTTGAAATATTTAAAACTCGAATCTGGATTGATAATTTTGAAAATCAGGAGTTCTGGATCTCAAAATGACATGCTGTGCAGTGAAATGATATGAAATCCTCATGCGATGATATGCAAAGACATGTCTCATGAAATGCCACTCTAAATCAGGAATTGGAAATTCTAGCTTCTTGTCAAGAGTAGGATTTTGAAAATTTGCGATTTGAACATGTTTTTGAGCCTGAATAAAGAAATTTTGAGAATTGAGAATGAATTTTTCGAATTTCTGCAAGGTCCAATCTCAGAAAATGACCATTTTGCCCTCTTGATGATTTGAGAGGATAGATCATGACGACTAGTGGAAGTGTCAGAGAGGTGAGTGAAAATTTGGGGTGTTTACAGCGCCCCCCTACCACGTACCTAAGGGCCATAGTCTGAGGTATATCGGTAGGTGCTCAAGGATGTTGGGAAGCCATTACCTTAGAACCGGAGAGATATTTTTTATGCCACATACTTCAAGCTTCGGCTTGAGTATATCGGCATACCTTCATTGGAATCAGATAATCTAAATTTTAGATTTAGGATTACGGTCCTATGAGCCATTTCAAATATTGCATTTAGAGTCGGCCTTTAGGGAGTATTGTGTGCGCATCCTTGTTTTTGCAGCTTTGGTTATGTGATATTTCTCATATTTTCTTATATATATGTATCAAACCTTTTTCAAAAACCCTAGGTATATTATTTTTCCCTTATTTTTCAGAAACCCCAGGTGTATATTTTCCTTTACCTACATTCTTTTTTAGATCAAATTTTCTTCAAAAACCCTAGAAAATTCTTTTAAAATTTTCTTAATCTTTCAAAAATTTTCAGGTTTGTATCAATTCTTCAAAGGTCTATCCATAAGTCCTGCATTCTATCTAATTCTCCTCATTCTTCTTTGCCCCAGTATCATTTCGATGGCGTCCAATTCCCTCGATGTTGTCTTTCCTAGACATCATGTCTTCTATCAGATACAGGATGGATCCCCGGATCATCGGGTCATCCAGTCTCATTCCTTCTTCCCTCTGTGGTATTATTCTTGGTTCGCCACCTTCCCGCGTATGTTCCCAGACCACTTGGATGACTGTGGATTGGAGATGGCATCAGCAGTGGGCAAGCGAACCATCAATGGAAGTCTGATTCAGGCTATGACAAAGCGGTGGAATCCACATACCTGCACATTTTGGTTTCCATGAGGAGAGATGACTCTACTGATGGACGAATTCAATGATATTATGGGATTGCCCGAACCAGCTGGTCAGCCAGATGATCCTGTCGAGCAGCAGTTCCTGATCAACATCAAAAGGGTAGATGTTCGAGAAGCTTTGGCCAGAGCAACCGGGAGCAGATCTTGGCATCTCACTAAGATCAATGGAAATCAGTTCATTGACCTGTTCGGACTCTATCGCAAATACGAAGCTTGCGAAGAGGTTGACACCTTGTCTCGAGCAGCAAAAGACAGAATTCAGCATGCCATAGTTCTATGCACAGTAGGGTTGGCATTATTTTAAGATGGTCAGAATTTTATAGATGTCAGAGTTGCCCAACTCTTTCGAAGATGGGGAAGCAAGCAGACCCGTCAACTTTCAGTCTTTATGGCAGCCTTGGCTTTTCTTTACCGAGGCTTAGCTCGTTTCGCTCTTGAAGAGACCATTTTGGTGGAAGGATGCACTTATGCCCTGCAATCATGGTTCTTGCGACATGTGCCATCAAAAGCTAGTTCCTTCAGGTTTAACAGTAAGAAGCCAAAGACAACCATTCAGTGTTGAGCCTTGATCAAGAAACTGCATCAGAAAGAGATCATTTGGGATTTCTTCGACAGAAGAGAATCAGTTCCTCGCTACACTTACGCTCGCAGCAAGCGCTACAGATTGCTTGGCCCTTTCTTCTGTGTCGATTATCAGCTAGAAAGATGTCTCAGACAGTTCTCGCAACTGCAGGTTCGTCCCAACGTTCGCTTCCCGACGGGTAACATGCCAGAGTTCAATCTGCAGTCGGATCAGTGGTCTGGGGCATACCATGTAACCAAATATAATTGGGATTCCTTCATTTCTCTGTCTGTATTTCCTGGATCTAATGTATCTTCTGAATATCTAGAGTGGTGGCAAAATGTCTGCCCGCCCTCTCTTTGTCTTTGAATTTACCATCAATAAAATTTACTTTTTGTTCTGCTGACAAGCTTTTTGGGCCAAAATTTTATTCTTTTATTTTGTTTTATAGCACAAATGGTCACAATTCTAGTAACGACCTCATCTATGGTAAATGGGACATTCCTCCTATTATTTCTTTTCCTCAATATCTTTTATCATGATTGACGACCTCGCCTAAGTAACAAGGCACATTTCTCCGTTATCATGAAAATGGTGACACAATTATCACAAATCTTGTGATGACCCGATCTCGGGTAATAGGATAATCTCTTAAAATTGTCTACCAAAACCCTTCATTCTTTTCTCAAAAATTTTGGCTTTCAAAAAAGTTTCTTCCGCGCTCTAACCATTCTCTTATTTCGCAAGAGAACTTCGGCATCTCAAAATGGTTCAAACTAGAACTGGCAAGCAAACTGTTCAGCAGCCCAATGACAGCAAGAAAGAAGAAATGAACTCTCCCAGATTGTCCAAGGGACATGACTCAGAAGAAGAAAGTGATGTTGATCCTGCCATGTACAAAGTATTCCAGAAAATGATGTAAAAAATGATGGTTGAGCAGGCTAGTGCTGGTCCCAAGAAAGCCGCATCTAAAAGCAAAATCAAGCAAAAACCCCTGAAAAAGCATGTCAAGATCAGTAAGCAAAAAATCCAGCATGACAGTACCTCGGAGGACTCGGAGTCAGCAGAAGAGGGTTCTGAAGAAGAAGAGTGGGTGATGTATATCCCAAAGCATCTGCAACAGTCTAAGAGGGCAGTTGAAGATCCTGCACCAGTAAGCAAACCCAAATACGGAGCCCCCATAGAGGATCCAATCCAAGCGTTGACCAAGATAGTCAAGGATCTGCAAATTCGAGACAAGAGAAAGAAATCATATACCCAGCAGAACTTCTACCTCGGATTAAAAGGTGATAATAATCTAGAAAACCTCCCTAGGAAGTTCATTAAGTTCGATTGATTCGGCGATCCCAAGGCCCATCTAGAATGCGCCAGGTTCAGCGACGATAACCGTGCCCTCTTCCTATGCTTTCCCCGCAATTTAGAAGGCATAGCTGCCAAATGGTATGCCGAACATGTCAATCCCATTGAATTAAGGAATTTCGACAAGGTTGTTAACATGTTTATTGAGTGCTTTCTGTTCAATACAGAAGCTCTGCCTACACTCAATCATCTATACAACCTCAAGCAAGAAAGCAACGAGAAGGCCAGAGATTTCATCCACAAATGGAGAAGTATTTGTAACAAAATAAGGAATCCCATCTTTGAGGAACATGCCCTCCAAATTATCCTCAACAACTTCTCACAGCCTTTGAAAAGCCTCATTTTCCCATACCCGTCCAAATCATTCATTGAGCTGACAGAACGAGCAGAATGACTCGAAATGGGAATGGAGAATGAAATATATGAAGGCATCACTCTGGTAAAAAATGCTCAGGATCAGAAGAAAAAGGCACATTTTACTTACTCAGCCGACGCCCCAGGCGACAATCATGGCAACAGCAGCAAGAACAGTAACAGCAGTGGCACGAACAGTAACAGCAGTGGCACGAAGCCTGATCAGAACAGAGGAAGAAAAGGAAAGTTCTTCAAGAACAGTGATAAGCCTCTCTCGAGCAGTCCTCAACAAAAATAGGATCTGCAGGAAATGCCTAAACATATCAATTGGAGTAAGGATCGTAAATTTACTCCTTTGGACTAGCCTCTGGAAAAAGTCCTGAAATACCTATTGTCCCACGGAATGGTTAAACTTCCCAAAATTGTGGATCCTCTAGTAATCATGGGAAGATTCAAAGAGCAGTTTTGCTAATTCCACAAGGCAATGGGGCATGATACAGAGTATTGCTTCGTCCTGAAGCACTTGATTCAGGACTGCATTGACAAAAACATCCTCATAGAAGAAGAAGAGGAAGGCAAAATGAAAATTCTATCAGCACCATTCCCAAATCATTCCGCAACAACCATTTTGGAACACTCATTTCTTCCACAAAACTATATATGTCCATGCTCCAACGAGGACATAAATCTCCAACATCAGGTAATGGTTTTGCATCGGGACCGGCCTACATCCCAAAAAATGAACATCATCTAAGTCCTAAGTCAAATGAACTCGTCAGTTGAGAGCAAAAGGGGCCAAGGTTTCCCAAAAAGGTTCATTAAAAAGCAAGTCTTTGCAGAGGAAGCAGAAACCTCTAAAGCAGCTGAAGAGCGAGTCAATCTGCTCCAGAAGCCAGTCACGGTGCTCTTCAACATTTCAATCCTTGAATTGACTCATGGTTCTCTCAAGCATCAAGAGGTGTTAGACGATCTGTTGAGAAAGATCAAAGTGAAACCAGGCACTACGCCAGAAGATATGGCACAGATCGTAAACCAAGCAATGACTAATGCGCCTATCACCTTTTCTGATGAGGACTTGCCAAAACCTCATTCTTTTCATAACAATGCATTGTATATCATGGTAAGGACCAGGGCATGACTGTCCCACATGTGTTTGTCGATGGAGGCAACAACCTCAATATTTGCCCAGAAATGACAGCTAAAGCCTTGGGAGGAAGAATATGTCCCTGATCCAATTACAATCTACGACTTCGACAATCAAAAGCAGACTGCAAAAGGAAAAATCGATTTGGAAATTTTCATCAATTATTCAGTGCATACAGTTTTATTCCATGTCATCAATGTGCCACCAACCTACAATCTTCTGTTGGGACGAACATGGATCCACAATGCCAATGTCGTTCGGTCAACCCTCCACCAATGCATAAAATGGTCCAAGGGAGGAATGATCACCACCATTCTGGGAGAAGATCATGAAGAAAGGCTGCCACAACCTATGATTCCCCATCCAACATTCAAAGCAGACATTCCAAGCATCCAAGAGAGTGATGAAATCAACCTCAGCAAGAGTTTAGAAATGCTGAAGTTGAAAGATGTCCAGGAAGAAGAAAATATGGCAACAATAGTTTAATGGCAAGGACCCTGTTTCTTCAAGTTAGGAGGATGTATCAACTACACTTCCTTTAAAGATTATCCTTTATTTCCTTAGTTTTCCAGAGCCAGAATGAGATTTGATCTGTTGATAAAACACGGGTACCAGTCATTCCGAGGCATGGGAAAAATGAAGATGGTATAGTGGAGCCAATCATTCCTGCTTGACATCTAGATAATTCAGGGTTGGGGTTCATCGACCACGTCTCCAGCAAAGGAACCATATTTGTCAGAGGAACCAAATGAGGAAGATGATGCCTTAGTTTTCCTGCTTTTCTATTCTTGTCTCTTAGTTAATCTTGTAGGGACAACACAGTCTTAATCTTTTTTTTTGTCAGTTTTGTAAATATCTTCAAATCAATGAAAACTCAATCTTCTCTTCATATTTGGGCATCTATCATTCTTGCTTATTTTGTTTGTGCCATTGTTCTTTGCTTTTGAATTAAAAGTTTGTTTTGGGCTTATACTTTCTCTTAAAAACCTTTCTTGACGTTTTCAGGACTATCAAAAACATAACTCCTGAATCGATGAAGAAATTCATTATCAATCCCAAATATTCCCAAAAGGAATCAAAATTGGCAAGGATTCCTAAGATAAAGGTCAGAGCAGAGGTCAGCCAGGCAACAGAGCAGGCCGAAGAGATAGCAGAGTTTGATTCAACTATCCAAGAATTGCCAGAATTTGCTCATATTCAGAAGCAGGATGAACCATCATCTTTGGTTCAAGATCCAACTGAGGATATCAATGTTAGTTCGGAAGATGATCTGAGAATCCTCAAAATCGGTTCGGGTTTAAATGCAGATGAAAAAGCAAGACTCATCCAATTCCTTAAGAAGCATCAAGAGGTATTTGCCTGGACTTATGAAGATATGCCAGGGTTAGATCCCAAGCTGGTTGAGCATAGACTCAAATTGAAACCAAATTCCAGACCAATCAAGCAGAAACTGAGGAAGTTAGACCCTCGAGTTGAGCAGCAAGTTAAGGAAGGACTTGAAGATTTGTTAAAAGCAGGCTTTATCCGAACCATAGATTACCCCGATTGGTTGGCAAATATGGTGGCAGTTCCTAAAAAGAACGGAAAAGTTCAGATTTGCATTGATTTCAGGGATCTCAATAAGGCTACCCCAAAGGATGATTATCCACTTCCCAATATTGATCTTTTGATCGATAGCACAGCGGGCCATGCCATGTTTTCTTTTATGGATGGATATTCAGGATACAATCAGATCAAGCTGGTCATTCGTGATCAGTCAAAGACTTTTTTTACTACACCATGGAGAACCTTCTGCTATACAGTCATGTCATTTGGGCTCAAAAATGCCGGGGCAACTTACCAGAGGGCAATGGCCATTATTTTCCATGATTAGATGCACAAAAATATGGATGCATATGTGGATGACATTCTGGTCAAATCTAAAGAAGAGGAAGATCACCTCTGTAAGACCCGCAATTTTTCAGTATCTTTCTGGAAAAAATTCACGAGGCATTTCCAAGTAAAAATAGCATCTGAACCCGAAATACGAATCAGATCGATTTGTACGAACCAGTTATACTTAGGATATTCGTCGATTCACGAATATATGCTCAAACACTCTAGAAGCCATAACTTCTTACCTAAACGAAATCAAAGGATTTCCTCGAGCCAACTTTCTTAGTTACGTCAATACGAAGAGAATGGCGTACTCAGATATTTTCGGAAAAAATCGTCGAAAACCCAAAATTTTTGCGGGACCCACAAAAATGTTGGTGGGACCCACAAAAATATTTCTCAGAAAATATTTGGTGGGGCCTACAAAAATATCCCATGGAAATATCCAAGTGGGCCCCACTCCAAGGAACCTCTTGGAATTTCCGGAATAGCCAAGGGTAAAAAGGGGATTCTGAAACTTGGGGCCCAAGTTTCAGAATCTATAAATAAAGGAGCCCCCTTCTCTTTAAAAATCGCCAACCCCTCTCTCTCTCCTCCTTTTCCCAAACCTCCCCTAGCTAGCCTAGCCCATCTGAGCCCACCTGACCTGGTCTGAGCCTGCCTGACTTAGCCTGAGCCTGCCTGACCTGGTCCTAACCCACCTGACATAGGTCTGAACCAACCTGACCTAGCTCAAACCCAGTTGACTTGACTTGAACCTAGTTGGGTTTGAAGTCAAATTCAAAGTCCTTTTTGGTCCAGCTTTTGGTTTGGATTTCTGAACCCAGACTTAGCCTACTTGGGTTAAGTTCGAACCTGCTGAACTTAGTTGACTTGGACCGAACCTAGTTTGGTTCAAACCACTTAGGTTAAGCAGCTTGACCTGCTTTACCTCTTTCTCAACTAGGTCGACTTCATCTGACCTAGTCTGACCTCTTGACGAAAGGATCGAAGCTTGTTCAAAGTGTTGGATCATTCGGAAGTCGTTTCTTTCGCAAATTGAAGTAAGTTCGCTTCATTAAACCATCTCTCTCAAGTATTTGATTGTTTGTATATGGCATATACTTTCTGAAGTAGTATCTTGCTTTAGTTCTTGGTTGAGCCCTCTAGGACACTTCGGTGTTCACGCGCTCGCCTCGTAACTATTGTCAGATATATATGTTCAAATGCACAGTATATGCGTTCTTCAAAAATAGTATCTTGCCCTACTTCTTGGTTGAGCCCTCTAGGACACTTCGGTGTTCACTCGCTCGCCTCGTAACTATCGTTGGATACAGATCTAGGTGTATATCTGTTGATTTTGCCGACGCGTCTTATATCGCACAGGCTATGTAATTTACCTTTGCCGTCGCGTCGTATGATGCCAAGGCTCCCTGTTTTCTGCACTTTCCGATTAATGCATTTCCGATTATGCATTTACTTACGCCGTCGCGTCGAACGATGCCAAGGCTCCTGCTTTCTGCAATGTATTTACTTACGCCGTCGCGTCGAACGATGCCAAGGCTCCTATTTTGTTATATATGTAGAATATTTCATTCAGTTACACACCCTGAACAATAGTATATGCATTTCCTTTACACCGCCGTTGTATAAAGCACAAACCTCTGCTTATACTACATATATGGCACGTAAATGAGCGTTCAAATGGAGATCAAACTCCAAATCGCCCATGCGATTCCCTGACCGCTCATCGTCCAAGATTCTGCTTAACGAATGAAGCCCCTATTAGAAAGGCTTCGGTTTTTGGCAAAATACTCTTTATGTAAAGACTAAGTCAATTACGTATGGCCTAGCTATGACCCAGGATTCCTGCAACCTTGATGGATGCAAAGTACGCACAACGGTGCGCATCCATTTCCCGAATTAAGCATAGCGATTTCTCGCCAAAGAGGGGAAATGCCGCTGAAATGGATAAAAGAAACACACGGTTTCTACGTAAAAGAGAGGAAGTGTTGCTGAAATTTCTGAAGAAGCTAATGATAGCTTAGAAAGAACGTAGCAGGATACTTTGACATGTAGCAGAGTGCTACCCGGTTCATAGATTGCCTTCTACGAACGTAGAAGGGTTCGTCGCACCACTATCAGTAGAGCAGGGGAGGTACTGACGAAATGGTTGGCAGAAGAGCTGTCGATACCAGTTGAACGGCATAATGATGTCCGTTGATGGAACGATGTCAGAACGACTCGTATCCTTGTGCCTACGAGGGCACCTTGCTCGTAAGGGCCGCTGAGTCGGAGTAGAGGTTGCGCCTTGACTAGGTTTGGTCTCGTTGCATAAAAATACGCCGAGTAGCCGATCTATTTAGATCGAGTCATATGCATGCTCATTGAGAACGGTTACGCAACCAGACTCATAAGGGCCGAAGAGCCAGAGTGTATTATTTCCACCCAAAGAGATGTGATGCTCGTGGTGGCCGAAGTGCCAAGAGCGGTGTTCTGCATGCATATGAATAAGATTTAAGGTCGCACATGCCCCGCGGTTGAAAATCATGTTAGGGGTACCCTCTCAGTAATGACTGTGTTGGGGCGGACTGAATGGGGTCGGGTACATACTCCCGTAGTGCTGAGGCATGGGCTGCCTAAATGGCATGCAGATTCTGTCCAAGTAATTGTAAGACTGGCAGACCCCTTCAGGAATTATGCTCACTGTGGAATGACAGTGATAGTACAGCCTTGAGTGACACGTATTTTTCTTTGGACCTGATAGAGTCAACGATGGCCTCAGTCACTCATGGGTTTTGGGGTCGTGGTTATCCTTAAGATCTAAGGATTGAACCCAACTACTGCAAGTAGAGGATGCATCTGAATATGGGCCTAGTAGGGTTCTCCCAGTTGAAACACACTACCCTACTATGGATAGGGTCAACAGGCCTCTGGGGTATCTAAAATACATAGAATAATCAACCCCCAGAACGTCGCGTTGATGCCCGGACAATGCTTCGCCCGCATACCAAGGGTGGAAGAGGTTAATTATCGAAACAATGCATTAGCTTAGGTACAACGATGTTTTGAATGTATAAGTGGATGACGTGTTGAGTCAGTCGTGCATAACCTTTGTGAAGGTGTCGTATTCGGTATACTACTGGACCGACTGGGCAAAGACCCGTGTTGTATCTGCACGACTAAGCGAAGCTCGAGGAGCTGTCCTTAGATGCGTGAGATACGGATGTGCCAAGCCTAAAGGCTTGAGCTAGACATCCATTTGTGACCCTGAAGAGGTCAAAGCTGAGTCGTAAAGACTTAAGCGGTTATTCTAACTCATAGTCCTGAAGAGGCTTATGCGAAGTCATGAAGACTTGAGCGAATATTCAACTCATAGCCCTGAGGAGGCTCTTGCGATATACGCTAAGTCTTGGAGGCTTGAGTGTCGCTATTACGAACTGCGACCCTAAGTGGTCAAACGCATTGCTTGAGTTAAATGGTTACATGATTGCATGCTTACCAGACCATCAGTGGTTCTGACCCCGTTTAATGGGGATTTCAGGTGTTGTACCTGCGTGGCGATATGCGGAGCAAGGCGGAATCGAGTTCCAGGGTTTCTCTAGACAAAGTTGTATTGCTTCCTTTTTATTGAACCTACACTGCTTTTCTGAGCAGTAGTGTTGTAATAAACATGTAGTTTTCGATAAAATGGAACACTTTGGTGGTCAATGAGTTGCTTGGCCACATACCTGCAACGTGCTCGAAGTTTTCTAAAACCGATGACTTATTATCGTCTGATTCTGCTGCTAAAAGCTTTTCTAAGTTTCGCTGCAAAGAAAAAAAAAAGAAATTCATGAAAATTTTAACTTAGCTTTGTTTTGGAAATCCGGGGCGTTACAGAATTGGTATCAGAGCACGTGTCTGAGAAACCTGGTTCGAGATCCATCTTGTTCATCGTATCACACTGTAAGTATAAATCTTACACTTTTTCTGATTTGGGTATATTTGCGTGAATAGATAAATGGATCCTAGGACAAGGAGAACCATGTCGAGCGAGGAGTCCCATACATAGGGCTTCCTGCTAGAGACACTCAATAGGCTTGTGTCTGCTATTCGTGAATCAAGGCAAGCACCAGCCCCACCTCGTAATGAGAACCTTGGAGGAATAACATATGAAAAGTTCCTCAAACTCGACCCACCTGTTTTCGTTGGCAGTGCCAATCCAGAGCTTGCAGAAAGCTGGATCGAGGAGACAGAGCGCGCTTTTCTGGTACTGGGAGTACCGGAAGAGAAAAAGACTAACTTCGGCACATATAGGCTAAAGGATAATGCACGAAAGTGGTGGGATACCACTAAGATCATTCAGTTCTCTCAGCTTGAAGTCATCCCTTGGGATGATTTTCGGAGAACTTTCTTGGATAACTACTTCCTGTTGCACTCCAGAAATAAGAAAAAGATGGAGTTTCTGGAACTAGAGCAGGGTGGTATGAGTCTTATCGACTATACTACCAAGTTTCAGAACCTGGAACGGTACTGCTCTCGGTTAGGGCTGATAAATATATCAACGAATTTCGTGAAGGGCTACAATCTCGAGTTATAACTAGCATGCCCCAAACATTTCAAGCCGTCGTGGCAGCAGCTTTAAAGATTAGCGCAGACTGGGAGCGATGCAAAGGGGTCGTAGTAAAGCGACCGATAGCAAGTAATGGGAACAACAAGAGGACGTTCCCCGGTGGTCAGGAATCACGACCAGCTTTTTGTAAACGAGATTTTCAGGAGAACAACTTTACTTCACCGGCCGAGCGGCCATTACAGATGGTAGAAGCTAATCAGCCCTACCAACAACCTAATTTTCGATACCCGAGGTGTAGCTCAGATCATCCCGGAGGGGTTTGTCCTCGCGATACGGGAGGTTGTCTGTATTGCGGCAAACTAGGGCATCGTGTGAGAGAATGTCGCAAGAAGGCCTCAGATCTTCAACAGAGAAATATGGGATCTGGAGGACCCTCTCAACAAATACGGTCATCTGGATCGATATGTATCCTTGCTCTCTAAAGTAATTTTGGATTTGTCAAATTAAAATCTTAAGTGCTTATGCCCAAAAGTTGATGGCTATAGACCCCATGATTGAGAAATTAAGTTTGCGTAATTAGAACGTTAAAAGTCACTTAATAAAATAAACCATCGAGGAATTGTTCCCAAGAAGAGAGTCCTGTGAGGTTTTACATATTCAAGATCAGATCGTCTAGCCAGAGCGAGCCTGTGAGGGTATACAGCTCTGTGCGAGTGTATATGTTCCAAAACCACTAGCTTGGCTAGTATGATTCTGTGAGGGTGTACTGATCCAATATCAGGTAAGTCTGACGAAGGCGAACCTGCGAGGAGGTACGTTTCCAATACCAGGTAGTCTGACAGGGGACTTATTCCAATATGGTTAATCTCTAGAAGAATGATCTGTGTGTATAAAATAGTTACACGAGATAGCTATGTTGATAGCCGGTTGGAAGAACATTGATTCAACAGAACTGACGTGGTTGTAGCGTAATTTGAACTCAGATATGAGAAGCATACCTCATTGATCATGAATCATGATATGAGGTTATGATTGCAATAAATACGATGTTGAACTAAGTGAACAACATTATGAATCTAACATATGGGAGAAATATCCCGAGTTACGCACTTAGTACACTTAACTGAATTTCGCGGATGAAATTCCTTTAAGGGGGTAATGATGTAAGACCCGCAATTTTTCAGTATCTTTCTGAAAAAAATTAACGAGGCAATTCCGAGTAAAAATTGCATTTGAACTCGAAATACGAATCAGATCGATTTGTACGAACCAGTTATACTTAGGATATTCGTCGATTCACGAATATATGCTCAAACACTCTAGAAGCCATAACTTCTTACCTAAACGAAATCAAAGGATTTCCTCGAGCCAACTTTCTTAGTTACGTCAATACGAAGAGAATGGCGTACTCAGAATTTTTCGAAAAAAATTGCCAAAAACCCAAAGTTTTTGCGGGACCCACAGAAATGTTGGTGAGACCCACAGAAATATTTCTCAGAAAATATCTGGTGGGACCCACAAAAATATCCCATGGAAATATCCAAGTGGGCCCCACTCCAAGGAACCTCTTGGAATTTCCAGAATAGCCAAGGGTAAAAAGGGGATTCTGAAACTTGGGGCCCAAGTTTCAGAATCTATAAATAAAGGAGCCCCCCTCTCTTTAAAAATCGCCAGCCCCTCTCTCTCTCCTCCTTTTCCCAAACCTCCCCTACCTAGCCTAGCCCACTTGAGCCTACCTGACCTGGTCTGAGCCTGCCTGACTTAGTCTGAGCCTGCATGACCTGGTCCTAACCCACCTGACCTAGGTCTGAACCAATTTGACCTAGCTCAAACCCAGTTGACTTGACTTGAACCTAGTTGGGTTTGAAGTCAAAGTCAAAGTCCTTTTTGGTTCAGCTTTTGGTTTGGATTTCTGAACCCAGAGTTAGCCTACTTGGGTTGAGTTCGAACCTGCTGAACTTAGTTGACTTGGACCGAACCTAGTTTGGTACAAACCACTTAGGTTAAGTAGCTTGACCTGCTTTACCTCTTTCTCAGCTAGGTCGACTTCATCTGACCTAGTCTGACCTCTTGACGGAAGGATCAAAGCTTGTTCAAAGCGTTGGATCATTCGGGAGTCGTTTCTTCTGCAAATTAAAGTAAGTTCGCTTCATTAAACCATCTCTCTCAAGTATTTGATTGTTTGTATATAGCATATACTTTCTAAAGTAGTATCTTGCTTTAGTTCTTGGTTGAGCCCTCTAGGACACTTCGGTGTTCACGCGCTCGCCTCGTAACTATTGTAAGATATATATGTCCGAATGCGCAGTATATGCGTTCTTCAAAAATAGTATCTCGCCCTAGTTCTTGGTTGAGCCCTCTAGGACACTTCGGTGTTCACTCGCTCGCCTCGTAACTATCGTTGGATACAGATCTAGGTGTATATCTGTTGATTCTGCCGACGCGTCTTATATCGCACAGGCTATGTAATTTACCTTTGCCGTCGCGTCGTATGATGCCAAGGCTTCCTGTTTTCTGCACTTTCCGATTAATGCATTTCCGATTATGCATTTACTTACGCCGTCGCGTCGAACGATGCCAAGGCTCCTGTTTTGTTATATATGTAGAATATTTCGTTCAGTTACACACCCTAAACAATAGTATATGCATTTCCTTTACGCCGCCGCTGTATAAAGCACAGGCTTCTGCTTATACTACATATATGGCGTTTAAATGAGCGTTCAAATGGAGATCAAACTCCAAATCGCCCATGCAATTCCCTGACCGCTCATCGTCCAAGATTCTGCTTGACAAATGAGCCCCTATTGAAAAGGCTTCAGTTTTTGGCAAAATGTTCTTTACGTAAAGACTAAGTCAATTACGTATGGCTTGGCTATGACCCAGGGTTCCTGCAACCTTGATGAATGCAAAGTACGCACAACGGTGCGCATCCATTTCCCGAATTAAGTGTACAATTTCCCGCCAAAGAGGGAAAATGCCGCTGAAATGGATAAAAGAAACGCACGCTTTCTCCATAAAAGAGAGGAAGTGCTGCTGAAATTTCTGAAGAAGGTAAAGATAGCTCAGAAAGAACGTAGCAGGATACTCTGACATATAACAGAGTGCTACCCGGTTGATAGATTGCCTTCTACGAACGTAGAAGGGTTCGTCGCACCACTGCCGGTAGAGCAGGGGAGGTGCTGACGAAATGGTTGACAGAAGAGCTGCCGGAACTAGTTGAACGGCATAATGATGTCCGTTGATGGAACGATGCCAGAACGGCTCGTATCCTTGTGCCTACGAGGGCACCTTGCTCGTTAGGGCCACTGAGCCGGAGTAGAGGTGGCGCCTTGACTAGGTTTGGTCTCGTTGCGTAAAAATACGCCGAGTAGCCGATCTATTTAGATCGAGTCATATGCATGCTCATTGAGAACGGTTACGCAACCAGACTCATAAGGGCCGAAGAGCCAGAGTGTGTTGTTTCCACCCAAAGAGATGTGATGCTCGTGGTGGCCGAAGTGCCAAGAGCGGTGTTCTGCATGCATATGAATAAGACTTAAGGTCGCACATGCCCCGCGGTTGAAAATCGTGTTAGGGGTACCCTCTCAGTAATGACTGTGTTGGGGCGGACTGAATGGGGTCGGGTACATACTCCCGTAGTGCTGAGGCATGGGCTGCCTAAATGGCATGCAGATTCTGTCCAAGTAATTGTAAGACTGGCAGACCCCTTCAGGAATTATGCTCACTGTGGAATGACAGTGATGGTACAGCCTTGAGTGACACGTATTTTACTTTGGACCTGATAGAGTCCACGATGGCCTCAGTCACTCATGGGTTTTGGGGTCGTGGTTATCCTTAAGATCTAAGGATTGAACCCAACTACTGCAAGTAGAGGATGCATCTGAATATGGGCCTAGTAGGGTTCTCCCAGTTGAAACACACTGCCCTACTATGGATAGGGTCAACAGGCCTCTGGGTATCTAAAATACATAGAATAATCAACCCCCAGAATGTCGCGTTGATGCCCGGACAATGCTTGTAAGACCCGCAATTTTTCAGAAAATATCTGAATAAAATTCATGAGACATTTACCGATAAAAATAGCATTTCTTCTCAGAATGCGAAACGAATCAATTCCTGCGAGCCAGTTATACTTAGGATATTCGTCGAATCGCGAATATATGCTCAAACACTCTGGAAGCCATAACTTCCTACCTGAATGAAATCAAAGGATTCCTGCGAGCCAACTTTCTTAGTTACATCAATACGAAGGGAATGGCGTACTCAAAATTTTTCGGAAAAAAATCGTCGAAAACCCGAAATTCTTGCGGGACCCACGAAAATATTGGTGGGACCCACAGGAATATTCCTCAGAAAATATCTGGTGGGACCCACAAAAATATCCCATGGAATATCCAAGTGGGCCCCACACCAAGGAACCTCTTGGCATTAAAAAGAAGCCAAGGGCAAATGGGTAAAGGGGAAACTTGGGGCCCAAGTTTCATTTCCTATAAATAAAGGCCCTCCCCTTTAGAAAAAATTGTCCCCCCCCTTTCTAGCCTCCTCTTTCTCTCTCCTACTTCCTAAAACCTCCCCTACCTAGCCCAGTAGGTCTGAGCCTACCTGACTTGGCCTGAGCCTGCCTGATCTGGTCTTAGCCTGCCTGACCTGGTCCTAACCCACTTGACCTAGGTCTGAACATACTTGACTAAGTCCGAACCCAGTTGACTTGGATTGAACCTAGTTAGGGTTAAAGTCAAAGTCAAAGTCCTTTTTGGTCCAGATCCCGGTTTGGATTTCTGAACCCAGACTTAGCCTACTTGAGCTGAGTTCAAACCTGCTGAACCCAGTTGACTTGGATCGAACCCTGTTTGGTTCAAACCACTTGGGTTGAGTAGCTTGACCTACTCTACCTCTTTCTCAACTAAGTTAGCTTCATCTGACTTAGTCTGACCTCTCGAAGGAAGGCTCGAAGCCAAAGAAGCAACCCGGAGCCGTTTCTTCCACGATTTGAAGTAAGTTCGCTTTGTTGATCCATCTCTCTCAAGTATTTGATTGTTTGTATATAGAATATACTTTCTGAAGTAGTATCTTGCTTTAGTTCTTGGTTGAGCCCTCTAGGACGCTTCGGTGTTCACGCGCTCGCCTCGTAACTATTGTCGGATATATATGTTCAAATACGCAGTATATGCATTCTTCAAAATAGTATCTCACCCTAGTTCTTGGTTGAGCCCTCTAGGACACTTCGGTGTTCACTCACTCGCCTCGTAACTATCGTTGGATATAGATCTAGGTGTATATCTGCTGATTCTGCCGACGCGTCTTATATCGCACAGGCTATGTAATTTACCTTTGCCGTCGCGTCGTATGATGCCAAGGCTCCCTGTTTTCTGCATTTCCGATTACTGCACTTTCGATTATGCATTTACTTACGCCGTCGCGTCGAACGATGCCAAGGCTCCTGCTTTCTGCAATGTATTTACTTACGCCGTCGCGTCGAACGATGCCAAGGCTTCTGCTTTGTTATATATGTAGAATATTTCGTTCAGTTACACACCCTGAACAATAGTATATGCATTTCTTTACGCCGCCGCTGTATAAAGCACAGGCTTCTGCTTATACTACATATATAGCGCATAAATGAGCGTTCAAATGGAGATCAACTCCAAATCGCCCATGCGATTCCTTGACCGCTCCTCGTTCAAGATTCTGCTTGACGAATGAAGCCCCTATTGGAAAGGCTTCAGCTTTTTGGCAAAATGCTCTTTACGTAAAGAGTAAGTCAATTACGTATGGCCTGGGTATGGCCAAGGGTTCCTGCAACCTTGATGGATGCAAAGTACGCACAACGGTGCACATCCATTTCCCGAATTAAGTATGGCGATTTCCTACCAAAGAGGGGAGATGCCGCTGAAATGGATAAAAGAAACGCACGCTTTCTCCGTAAAAGAGAGGAAGTGCTGCTGAAATTTCTAAAGAAGCTAAGAATAGCTCAGAAAGAACATAACAGGATACTCTGACATATAGCAGAGTGCTACCCAATTCATGGTTTGCCCTCTACAACGTAGAAGGGTTCGTCGCACCACTGCCGGTAGAGCAGGGGAGGTGCTGATGAAATGGTTGGCAGAAGAGCTGCCGGAACCAATGGAACGGCATAATGATGTCCGTTGATGGAACGATGCCAGATCGGCTCGTATCCTTGTGCCTGCAAGGGCACCTTGCTCGTAAGGGCCGCTGAGCCAGAGTAGAGGTTGCGCCTTGGTTAGGTTTGGACTCGTTGCGTAAAAATACGCCGAGTAGCCGATCTATTTAGATCGAGTCATATGCATGCTCATTAAGAACGGTTACACAACTAGACTCGTAAGGGCCGAAGAGCCAGAGTGTGTTGTTTCCACCCAAAGAGGTGTGATGCTCGTGGTGGCCGAAGTGCCAAGAGCGGTGTTCTGCATGCATATGAATAAGACTTAAGGTCGCACATACCCCGCGGTTGAAAATTGTGTTAGGGGTACCCCTTAACTGTATAATTAGTGCTATGTCTGCTACTTCCATACTCAGTTAAGTTTTCCCTGACTGATATTTCAGTCTGCTACATGTATCATTGTCCTAAAGGATCTAATGACATCCCACTAGAGCCAGACAGGTCTTTAGGTCGAAAACTCCTCAGCAGAATTCATTCATTTAGTTTCAAAGCCTTCTGCTCAAGCTATTGCAACAGTAAAAGCTCCCCAAACATCAATGGACATTAATGGAGAAACTTGTTAGAAAAACCCTCGTTCGATAGAATCAGTATTCATGCGTTCCCAATTTACATCCGGTCCTTAGTTGCAAGTAATGCTAAGCCTGCACATACCACAGTAGCTACACTCACAGGGCTGTTACCCTGTTATATGTCCATCCCTCCCCAGCATCACCACTCCACATGTTATATTCCCTGTATATACACCATAATAGCTGCTGTCAGCCCATTTAGTAGTATCCAGCAGTCTCCTAGTTGGATCTTTTGCATCTCCATGGAATCATATCATGTATTCATGATAGTCCATAATTACACCATTTGTATATAACATGATCTCTCTTTGCCCATGAATCTTTCAGCTAATTTGGATTTTGCAAGGAATGTGTGGAGGATGTTATTACTTGGATTTGAAAATGCAATTTTATATGTTGTAATAAGATAGGACTTAATGAGAATTTACATCTTCTTGTTTTAGATAGAATGAATGAGCACCGTAACCATCATGAATTGTTTGTTTTCATTCATTTTACTTTCATTTCTTAAATTCTCACATTGGTGAAACACGAATGGCATGTGCACCATTTCGTAAGAGGTAAATCAATCCTAAGTTGATGATCCACATCAATGGCCATAGTCAGGGTGTGGACAAAACTTAGGATTTTCATCTTTTACGAAATAACACCGGATCCACACTGGATCCATTTTTCAAAATCCATCATATTTTCCTCAAAATATCTTCTTCTTTTATTAGAATTCAACTTAAAATTAATTCAAAATATATACCAATGGCCATAGTCAGGGTATATTGAGAGTTAATTTCATTTTAAATTCTATAAAAGCACCAAATGTGTTTCATTCTTCTCTTGAATTTTAATATAGATTATCATATAATACATTCAATGACCATAGTCAAGGATGTATTATATCTTCAATCTTATTTTAATTCATCCAAAGAATGAAATAGCCTTTCAAAATCCCATTTCAAAATTCTTTTAATTCATTCATCATTTAGGATAGAACTATATCATACTTTCAAAATTACTTTTCAAAACTCCAAGTGATGTAAATATCTCCTTCAATCAATCTTCAATCCAATTCATCTTTTTCAATTCTATCTCATTTTCCATCTCAGAGTCCAATTTAACTTTGAGATTTCAATTTCACTTCATATTCAAAATTTCCAATTCAAATTCATTTTCAAAGTTCAATTTTACTTTGAAATTTCAAATTCATTTTTAAAAGCTCCAATCAAACTCAAAGTTCAATTTAACTTTGAGATTCTTGATTCATTTCAAGCTTCAAATCCCAGATCTAAATTGACTTTGGGATTCATCTTTATATTCAAATTCAATGTCTAAAATTCCTTTTTCCAAATTCAAATCAGACTTAGAAATTCTTGATTCCTCTTCTGAATTTAACTCCAAATCCATTTTAAAGATCCAAAATTCAACACTCACATTGGATCTCAGACTTTCAGATCCACAATCTATCTTAGGGTCCAGAGTCCAACTCTACTTTGGATCTCAGACTTCAGATCCAAATCCATGTTAGGATCCAGAATCCAATTCTACTTTGGATCTTAGACTTCTGATCCAAATCCATCTTAGGATCCAGAATCCAATTTTATCTCGGATCTCAGATCTTAGATCTTAAATCCATCTTCAGATCCAATTCCTCTTTATGATCCAGAGTCCAATTCCACTTTTGGATCTCAGACTTCAGATCCAATTCCCCTTTAGGATCCAGACTCCAAATTTCACCTTGGATATTAGACTTCAAATCTAATTTCCTTATAGGATCCAGAATCCAACTCTACATTGGACCTCAGACTTCGGATCTAGTTCCATTTTAGGATCCAGAACGCAATCACATGTTGGATCTTAGACTTCTGATCCAAATCCATTTTAGGATCCAGAATCTAACTTTATCTCGGATCTCAGATCTCAGATCTTAAATCCATCTTTAGATCCAACTCCATTCCCAATTCTAGATTTCAAATCCAATTACATTTTCAGATTTTATCTTCTTCTCCTAAATCCATGATTAAAATCAAAATCCATTTTCTTTCATTTCAAAGCTTCAAATCTTTCTCCTCAAAATCAATATTTCCCAACTCTGAAAAACTTAGAACTTCTCTGATCTATCTCAAGTTCTAAGTTAAATTCAAACATTTCTTCATTTCTTTACCAAGTTCATCTCAGAATAACTTGGAGATTTTCAAAATATCTTTCAGAAAGGGCATACATTATTGCATTGCACAAGCATGATTCTTTGTGCATTTTTAGGATAAATTCTTAGGTTATATTTAGGCAAAGCAGAAGGCATAGATTCGATCCTTGGTTCAATTACCCCTGGTAAAGGCGCCAGGAACGGTCGAACCTTGTACCGACGAGCGAATCCCGTCTCTCCATTTTTCCCGCAATATTTTCAAAACGGAGGCGAGTTATTTTCTAAATATTTTTCAAATAAAGGTCATGTGAAAACCCGCAAAATAGTTCCTCTTCTCTCTCTTTCTTTCTTTCTTTTCTCTTCTCTTTCTCTTTTCTTTCTTTTATTCTTCTCCCTTCAAAAAGGAGGAGAATAGAGGTTAGAAAAGGAAAAGAGAAGGAAGAGAGAGAAACCGCCAAGAGAGGAAAAATTTTGCGATGATCACAGTTTTGGCGACCGTGATGGGACGCATCTCCGTCTGGTCGAATTATGCCTTTGCTTTGCTTTTATATAATCTAAGTCTTTATTCTAACATATGTCAGCTATATTTTCATGCAAACCTTAGGAGCCTAGACTCTGTCCTAAAGCTGACATCATTGCATATAGGATCTAAGTATGGTTTGGTAGGACCATATTGAGAAGAATATTCCATGTTCACATTAGATTTAGGTCTTAAATACAACTCTCCTCAATTTTAGGGATTGAATGCAAAACAATGTATGCAAGTGTATGCTTCTTTTCATTTAAAATCTATCTCTTTAGGACTTGCATTAGAGCCTTCTGATTTTATTGCATGTTGATCATATTTTGAAAACAACCTTACCTATATTGTCCCGGTCTTCATGTTGCTGGGCTGTCTCACTGAACCATAGTTTGGGAGAGAGCCTCACAACTGGACCACTTATTTGGGTTCGCGCCCCCCTACCACGTACCTAAGGGCCATAGTCCGAGGTATATCGGTAGGTGCTCAAGGATGTTGGGAAGCCCTTACCTTAGAACCGGAGAAATATCTTATATGCCACGTACTTCGAGCTTCGGCTTGAGTATATCGGCATACCTTGATTGGAATCAGATGATCTGAACCATAGAGTTAGGATTAAGGTCCTACAAGCTATTTCAAATATTGCATATAGAGTCAGACTTTAGGGAGTGCTGTGTGCGCATCCTTGTTTGTGCAGCTATGATTATGCGATGTTTTCCTTGTGTTCTCCTATATCGACCTCTTTTAAAACCCTGGGTGTACTCTTTAAAACTTCCTCTATTTTCAAAAACCCCAGGTGCATATTTTTCCCTTTGCCTATATTTCTTTTTTCCCCTTTTGTATGTCAAAATTTTTCTTAAAAACCCTGGAAAGTCTTTTTCAAATCTCCTGTTCTTTCCAAAATTTCCAGGATTAATGTTTGTCCCCTTCTTTCATCGAAAAGTCTATCCGTAAGTCCTGCATTCTATCTGACTCTCTTCCTCTTTTTGCCTCAGTATCACTCCGATGGCATCCGAATCTCCCGATGCTATCTTTCCTTGGGATCATGTCTTCTATCAAATAAGGGATGGAACCCTAGATCATCGGGTCATTCAGTCTCGTACCTTCTTCCCTCGGTGGTACTATTCTTGGTTCACCGCCTTCTCGCGTATGTTCCCATACCACTTGGACGATTGTGGATTGGAGATGGCATCAACAGTTGGCAAGCGAACCATCAACGGCAGTCTGATTCAAGCTATGGCAGAGCGGTGGAATCCGCGTACCTGCACATTTTGGTTTCCATGGGGAGAGATGACTATGTTAATGGACGAGTTCAATGATATCATGGGATTGCCAGAACCAGCTGGTCAGCCAGATGATCCAGTCGAGCAACAATTCTTGATCATTGTCAAAGGGGTAGATGTTCGAGAAGCATTGGCCAAAGCCACAGGGAGCAGATCCTGGCCTCTCACAGAGATCAGCGGAAATCAGTTCATTGACCTATTCGAACTCTACAACAAATATGGGGCCTACGAAGAAGTCGGTACTTTATCTCGAGCAGCGAAAGAAAGAATCCAGCATGCCATGGTCCTATGCACAGTGGGGCTGGCATTCTTTCAGGATGGTCAGAATTTCATTGATATCAGAGTCGCCCAACTTTTTCGAAGATGGGGAAGCAAATAGATCCGTCAGCTTTCAGCATCCATGGCAGCTCTAGCTTTTCTCTACAGAGGTTTGGCTCGATTTTCCCTGGGAGAGACTATTTTGGTAGAAGGGTGCACGTACGCCTTGCAGTCATGGTTCCTGCGACATGTACCGTCAAAAGCCAGTTCTTTCAGATTCAACAACAAGCAGCCAAAGTCAGCCATTCAATGCCGAGCTTTGATCGAGAAACTGCATCAGGAGGAAATCACTTGGGACTTCTTCGACAGAAAAGAGACCATTCCTCGCTACACCTATGCTCGTGACAAATGTTACAAACTGCTCGGTCCGTTCTTCTGCGTAGACTATCAGCCAGAGAGATGTCTCAGAGAGTTTTCGCAGCGGCAGGTTCGTGCCAACACTCGCTTCCCAACAGGCCGCATGCCAGAGTTCGATCTACGGTCAGATCAGTGGTCTGGAGCATACCACGTCGCCAAATACACTTGGGACTCATTTATTCCTTTGTCTATATTTCCTGGTCCTAATGTATCATCAGAGTATCAAGAATGGTAGCAAACTGTCTGCCCACCTTCTCTTTGTATTTAAATTTCGTCATCAATGAAAATGCAAGCTTTTATTCTGATAAAAAGCTTTTTTGGCCAAATCTTATTTTGTTTCATATAAATTACGGATTCATCCCCAGTGATGAGACCCATTTTTGTCTATTTCTTTTATCCCTCGTCATGACAGACGACCTCGCCTAGGTCATAAGGCGCATTTTGTCACCATAAAAGGATGACGCGATCATTGCAAAAATTTGCCAATTCCTTCCCTCATGCCTTTTCTAAAAGAAATCACATTTCCAAGAATCTCCTCTGAACCCTAATCATTCCTTTCACCTCCACAGGAAATCACTGGCATTGGCGAAATGATTGTAACAAGGGCAGGAAAAGAAACAGTTCCTCTACACAGCGACAGCGAGGCCGAAGGGATGGATTCTCCCAAATCGGTCAGAGGACAGAATCAAGCAGATGATATAGATCCAACCATGTATAATCTGTTTAAAAGAATGATGACCAAAATGATGGCTGAGCAGGCCGAGGCCAGTCAGAAAGAAGCTGTTCCAAAAAGCAAGCCAAAGAAGAAGGCCGTGAAGAAGCCAGTCAGGATTGTTAGAAAGCAAGTACAGCCCGACACCACTTCTGAAGAAACGGAATCAGTTGAGGAATCGGAAGAGGAAGAGCAGCTCGTTCCTCCACCACAGTTTGCAAAGACCACTGCAGAACCCGAATCAATCAACAAGCCCGTTCCGACTAATGACCCGATGCAGGAGCAAATGAAAGAAATGAATCGGGCCATCAAGGATATTCAAGCTAAAAGCAAGGGCAAGCAGACCTACTCCGGTGAAGATTTTTACCATGGCCTGGACGGGGATGACAATCTCGAGAATCTCCCTCGGAAGTTCCTTAAAGTCGATGGAACCAGCAACCCCAAGGCTCATTTGGCCACCTTTTATGCCGAATGTGGCCGCTTCAGAAAAGATAATCGGGCGTTATTCATATGCTTTCCTCGCAGCCTTGAAGGGGTAGCAGCCAGGTGGTATGCAGACCACATTAATCCTACCTAACTACGAGAGTTAGATAAAGTTGTCAACTTGTTCATTGAGCGCTTTATGTTTAATGTTGAAGCCTCACCAACCCTCAATCATCTGTACAATTTAAAACAGATGGAGAATGAGAAAGCCAGTGAATTCATCCACAGGTGGAGAAGCACCTGTAACAGAATGAAGGTTCCCATCCTGGAGGAGCACGCCCTGCAGATTATTCTGAATAATTTCGCTCAGCCTTTGAGGAAACTCATTTCCACTTCGCCTGCCAAATCATTCATCAAATTAATTGAGAGAGCCGAGTGGCTCGAGACCGGCCTGGACAATGGTCTATGCGAAGGATATCCTTTTGTCAGAGGAAATCCTGATCAAAAGAAAAAGGCGCACGTCGCCTATGCCGCAGGATTGACAGATCTGGGTAGCAGTGGTTCCAGCAGAAAGAAGAACAAGAAAGGCCGCATCAAGAACTCAGGGCCTCCTAGGGCCGAAAGAGCAAACTCGGCAGCCCAGAAGGGAAAATTTGTTAAGCCCATCCAGCCAGCACCCCAGTCAGAAACAAAGCAGCCAGAAAAGCCGAAGCACGAAGGTTGGAGTTATGATCGGGAATTCTCAGCCTTAGAACAGTCCCGCGAAGACATCTTAGAATATATGATGTCGAAAGGAATGATTAAGCTCCCCAAGGTGGCGGACCCTCCTGTCGCTATGGGTAAATGGACTGACAAGTTCTGCAAATTTCACCAGACTGTGGGACATGACACCGAGCATTGTTTTGTCCTCAAAAACATCATTCAGGACTGTATTGACAAGAACATGTTAATTGAGGACGAGGATGAGCAGCAACCAGAGATCTTGTCTAAACCATTCCCTAAACATTCAACTTCGGTCATCACAGAGCAAACATTCTCGCTGCAAGGCAGTATCCAACTATGTTCTAGGCAGGACATTCAGGATCAACATCAGGTCCTAGTCCTTCGCTAGGCACAGTCATCCGTCAAGAGGGCGGATGTCATCCCATCTTCCAGCAAACCAACAAAGGCAGCGACAGGAACTGCCAAGCTAGTCCCCAGGATCCCGAAGCGCTTTATCAAGGCAGCTTCGAAGAAAGAAGAGGCTTCAGGGTCAGTTCAAAAGCCGATTACTGCATTATCCAACATCTCTATCTTGGACCTGACACACGCTTCATCTTAGCACCAGCAAGTGCTAGAAGATCTTCTTAGAAAGATCAAAGTCAAGCCTAGCATGACTCCGCAAGATATGGCTCAGATCGTCAATCAGGCCATGACGAATGCACCAATCACCTTTTCCGATGAGGATTTGCCAAAGCCTCATTCGTTTCATAACAACGCCCTATACATAGTAGTGCGGACCAGGGGCATGACAGTCCCTCATGTGCTCGTTGATGGAGGCAGCAGCCTCAATATTTGTCCTAAAATGACGGCCAGGGCATTGGGCCTAAAAGAAGAGGAATACACCCCAGATCCGATCACGATCTAAGGTTTTGATAACCATGGGCAGACAGCCAAGGGGAAGATATTTCTCGAAATTTTTATCAACTACTCGGTGCATACTGTACTTTTCCATGTGGTTAATATACCACCAACATACAATCTGTTGCTGGGGCGCACATGGATCCACAACGCCAATGCGGTCCTATCAACCCTGCACCAGTGCATCAAGTGGTCGAAGGGGGGCATGATCACTACGGTCCTAGGAGAGGATCCGGAAGAACGACTCCCACAGCCGATGATTCCCCGTCCCACTTTCACTGCCGACATCCCGAGCATCCGGTAAGCCGAAGAAATTGATCTGAGTGAAAGTCTGGATATGCTAAATTTGAAAGAAATCCAGCCTACAGAAAATGTCACTACAGTTGTTCAGTGGCAGGGGCCCCGCTTCTTCAAGCTAGGAGGATGCCTCGATTGCACCTCAATTAAAGATCACCCTCTGTTTCCTCGATTCTCAAAATCAAGGAAAGGATTTGATCTCCTAATGAAGCACGGGTATCAGCCTTTCAGGGGTTTGGGCAAAGATGAAGACGGCATTCTGGAGCCGATCATCCCCGTTCAGCATGCCACCGGCACAGGCTTGGGTTTCACAGGTCAGTCATCAGGCGGAAAAACCATCTTCGTCAAGGGAGCCCAGTAAAGAAGACAATGCCAGTGTTTTCTGTCCTCTTTCCTTTCTGTCATCTTGTAAAGGGCAAGATCCGCCCCAGTTTCTTTCTCTGCTTCAAACGATCACTTGTAAATATCAAAGTTTACTCAATCAATGAAAAGTTTGTTTCTCTGTTCATCTGGGTGTACACAAATTCTTTGCTTATGTTTTTGTTTATATTGTCATTCTTCATTTCCGTACAAAAGGCTATTTTTCGAACATTTTACCTTTTCTCAAAAGGCCTCCTTTTCACCTACAGGATTGCCAGCATCATGGCTCCTAAATCATTCAAAAAGCTCGTTATCAATACCAACCTTTTTCAAAATAAAACAGCCAGAGCATGCAAAGCGAAGGCAGGGGCAGAAGTCAGCAAAATGACAGAGCAGATTGAAGAGTTGGCAGAATTCGACTCGACAATTCAAGATTTGCCAGAGTTTGCCAGCATTCAGAAGCAGGATGAACCATCACCGTTGGTTCAAGATCCAACAGAGGATGTCAATATTGGTTCAGAAGATGACCCAAGAATCCTCAAAATTGGTTCCAGTCTAAGTTTAGATGAGAAAAAAAGGCTCATCTACTTCCTCAAACAGCATCAGGAAGTCTTCGCTTGGACTTATGAAGATATGCCAGGTTTAGACTCTAAGTTAGTCGAGCATCGCCTTATGTTGAAGCCGGATTGTAAACCAATCAAACAGAAACTCAGAAAAATGGATCCTCGAGTGGCACCACAAGTTAAAGAAGGGCTTGAAGAGTTATTAAAAGCAGGGTTCATTCGGACCATCGAATACCCAGATTGGTTGGCGAACGTCGTGGCGGTTCCCAAAAAGAATGGCAAGTTTCAAATCTGCATCGATTTCAGAGATCTGAACAAGGCAACCCCGAAAGATGATTATCCACTCCCCAACATCGATCTTCTGATCGATAGCACGGCAGGCCATGCCATGTTCTCTATCATGGATGGATACTTGGGCTACAATCAAATCAAATTGGCCGCTCGTGACCAATCCAAAACTTCTTTCACCACACCTTGGGGTACTTTTTGCTATACAGTCATGCCGTTTGGACTCAAGAATGCCGGGGCAACCTATCAGAGGGCTATGGCAGTGATCTTTCATGATCAGATGCACAAGAACATGAATGCCTACGTAGATGACATCCTGGTAAAATCTAAAGAAGGCGAGGATCATCTCGATGCTCTCAGCCCAGTCTTTGAAAGACTTATCCTCTACAAGTTGAGACTCAATCCGCAGAAATGTGTCTTCGGGGTAGAGTCAGGCAAGCTGCTTGGCTACATGATCAGCAAGAAAGGCATAGAGGTGGATCCTGCCAAGGCAAAGGCAATCATCGACATGCCGCCTCCCACCAATCTCAAAGAATTAAGGAGCCTTCAGGGGCGCATTCAGTCTATTCGGCGCTTCATCTCCAATCTGGCCATGAGATGCGAGCCCTTCAATCACTTATTAAGAAAAGAAGTGAAATTTGAATGGGGATCAGAGTGCCAGCTCTCATTCGAGCGCATCAAGCAATATCTTCTCAACCCACCAGTTCTGAAGCCACCAGAACTCGGAAAGCCGCTGCTCTTGTATATTTCTGTCAACCACAATGCTTGTGGCGGATTTCTTGCGCAGTATGAGGAAGGCAGCCGGATAGAGCATGCCATCTACTACATCAGCAAGACCTTCATCGATTACGAGAAGAGATATTCTCAGATGGAAAGGACATGTCTAGCCTTAGTGTGGATGTGTCAGAAGCTGAGACATTATCTAATGGCATCAAAAATCAAGATCCTGTCGAGACTCAATCCTCTCAAATACATCCTTGAGCAGCCTTTCCTTACAGGACGGATTGCGAAATGGCAAGTCCTCCTAATGCAGTATGATTTGGAGTACGTTTCTCAGAAATCGGTCAAGGGTCAGTCCATCGCAGATCAGTTAGCAGATTTCCCATTGACAGAAGAGATCAAAGCAGAAGATGATTTTCCTGACGATCGCATCTGCAGTGTTCAGGAATCTCCACTCTGGACTCTATTCTTTGATGGAGCCAGAAATATGTCTGGTATAGGAATTGGGATCTTGTTAATCACTCCTGAAAAGGAGATGCTCCCTTATTCCCTCAAGCTCAATTTCCAATATACTCACAACATGGCTGAGTATGAAGCTCTAATACAAGGCCTCAAGATTTTGCAAAGCTTTGATGTCAAGAGAGTACACGCCTTCGGTGACTCATTACTTGTTATCAGCCAAGTTAATGCTGAATGGCAAGTCAAGGATTCAAAGTTAATCCCTTATCAAAAGATTGCCTTAGCTCTCATAGGCAACTTTGAAGAATTTCAGCTCAATCATGTCAAGAGGGAATACAATCACATAGCCGATGGTTTAGCCTGCTTAGGCTCTATTTTGTCCTTTAAAGACAGTGAATCCTGTCGTTCCTTCGAGATCGGCAGACTTGATCAACCTGCCTACATTCCAGTTGAACAAGTGAACCAGGCCGCTCAGAAGGAAAAGCCTTGGTACCAAGACATCAAAAGCTTTATCGAAACTGGAGAATTCCCACCAGACATGCCAAGAAGGGAACAACGTGCAATTCAACGCATGTCAGTTCGCTATTTCATCCTTGCCAATACTCTCTACCATCGTGGGTTCAGTTCTGAGTATGCCAGATGCTTAGACAAAGACGAAGCCATGAAAGTTGTCCAAGAGGCGCACGAAGGAATTTGTGGTGGCCACGTCGGCTACCAAACACTCGTCAAGCAGATTATCCGCGCAGGATATTACTGGAAAACCATGCAGCAAGATTGCCATCAATTTGTAAGGAAGTACGTCAAATGTCAGATGCACGCGCCTTCCATTCATGCTCCAGCCGCATACTTGCAATCTGCGGTCTCTCCTTGGCCTTTTTCGATGTGGGCCTTCGACGTGGTGGGTTCAATCACTCCTTCTGCATCAAACGGCCATAAATACTTCCTTGCTGCCACAGAATACTTCACCAAATGGGTCGAAGTTGTCACTCTGCGAACAGTAGAAGGCCGGCATGTAGTTTCATTTATTCATAAAAATCTTCTCTGTCGCTTCAGCGTCCCACATGATATTGTGTCAGATAATGGCAGCCATTTCAAAAATGAGAAGATGAAGACCTTCTGCTCAAAATTCAGGATTCATCACCACTTCTCAGCTCCTTACTATCCCCAAGGGAACGGTCAGGCAGAGGCCACCAACAAGATTTTGATCCGCATTCTGGAAAGAACAGTGAAAACAGGTCGTGATTGGCACAAGAAGATGCACGACGCACTTTGGGCGTACCGAACCACCATTCGAACCCCAACCAATGCTACGCCTTCAGAGCTTGTTTATGGGACAGAGGTAGTGTTACCTCTCCATGTTCAGAAGCCCGCACTCAAGTTTGCGTCGCTCGTTGAACTTCCACTTGATAAGTATCAGCAGCAGAGATTGGTACAGCTTGATCTACTAGATGAGAAAAGACTCAAGGCAGCAGAGCACGCTCAGGCCTATCGTTAGAGGATAGCTAGGCACTACGCCAAATCAGTTATTGAGAGAAGATTTCGAGTCAATGATCTTGTGCTCAAATCGACAACTCATCTCAAGCATCGGCCGAAGGGCAAGTGGTCACCCAATTGGGAAGGCCCTTATGTGGTTAAGGAAGCATTGCCCCGTAATTCCTATCGTCTGATCAGCGCAGGATGGGGCTGAACTGCCAGATCCCATTAATGCCTTACATTTGAAGAGATTTTATACCTAAATTCCTAGCCTTTTGTACTCTTCAAAAGTCTCTCTCAATAAAGCGATGATTTTCTATTAAATTCTCACATCTTCTCCTTGATACTGGGGCATTTTTATTTTTGATCTGTACATGTCTTCCTTCGTCGTATGCAGGCAGGATTAGATGAACTCTTTTTCTGAAAAACTTGTCAATTTTTTAGTTGATCTATTTTTATTTTGCATCTATTTCATTTTCCGATTTAATTGAATTTGCATCGATTTTTATCATTTTGTCAAGTTTTTATCAAGTCTTATCAAGAGTTTAAATTTTATCGATCTTTTATTTTACATCCCTTTCAGGTTAAGGGATAAAACCTGAACTACTTCCCATAAACTCTTCAATTCATATCAACCTTTATTCATTCCTCTTCAGGATAAGGGAAAATCCTGAAGTCATCAAAATTCAGACCATCTTGGGTCAAGAATCTTGAATAAATCTTTGTAATTGTCGGAACCTATTCATGCATTTTGTCAATTCTTCTAAAATCCGACTCTTGGATAAGAATTATCTCCTTCTCATCTGGGTACCGACTCAGATTTTCCTTTTGTATATTCTCATTTTTTGAAGTTTCAAGTTCCGACTTGAACTTCCTTTTGAATCCAACGCTCGTGTTGGACAATTCATTTGTTTTGAGAATTCGAGTTTTCGAACCCGATTCTCACCTTTCGTGTATTTAAAAACCGGGTTTCGACTCAGATTTTCCTTTTGTATATTCTCATTTTTTGAAGTTTCAAGTTCCGACTTGAACTTCTTTTTGAATCCAACGCTCGTGTTGGACAATTCATTTGTTTTGAGAATTCGAGTTTTCGAACCCGATTCTCACCTTCTTTCGTGTATTTAAAAACCGGGTTCCGACTCAGATTTTCCTTTTGTATATTCTCATTTTTTGAAGTTTCAAGTTCCGACTTGAACTTCCTTTTGAATCCAACGCTCATGTTGGACAATTCATTTGTTTTGAGAATTCGAGTTTTCGAACCCGATTCTCACCTTCTTTCGTGTATTTAAAAACCGGGTTCCGACTCGGATTTTCCTTCTTGTATATTCTCATTTTTGAAGTTTCAAGTTCCGACTTGAACTTCCTTTTGAATCCAACGCTCGTGTTGGACAATTCTTTGTTTTGAGAATTCGAGTTTTCGAACTCGATTCTCACTTTCTTTCTTGTATTAAAAACCGGGTTCCGACTCAGATTTTCCTTCTTTTATATATATTCTCATTTCTGAAGTCTCAAGTTCCGACTTGAACTTCCTTTTGGATCCAATGCTCGTGTTGGACAAATTGTTGTGTTGAGAATGCGAGTTTCCGAATTCAATTCTCATTCATTCTCTTATATTTAAAAAAAAACGGGTTCCGACTCGGATTTCTCTTTTTATGTATTCTTATTTTTGAAGTCTCAAGTTCCGACCTGAACTTCCTTTTGAATCCAATGCTCGTGTTGGACAATTCACTACTTTGGGAATGCGAGTTTTCAAACTCAATTCTCATTCATTTTCTCATATTTAAAAACTGGGTTCCGACTCGAATTTTTCTTTTTTTTTTTGTACATTCTCATCTTTTTGAAGTTTCAAGTTCCGACTTGAACTTCCTTTGAATCCAATGCTCGTATCGGACAAGTTATTGTGAATTCGAGTTTTCACTCATCACTCATCATTTCCCCTTCAGGATAAGGGATAATCCTGAAACACCGGCAATCATTCTCGCTTAATTCTCAAGTATCTTTGAATGTCGGTCTCATTTTCAAATTCTCCTATTTGAACCATCCAGTGCGCGTGCTGATGTGCATTTCGAAAACCCGGTGCTCGTACTGGTGTGCATTTCGAAAACCCGGTGCTCGTACTGGTGTGCATTTCAAAAACCCAGTACTCGTGCTGGTGTGCATTTCAAAAACCCAATATTTGTGCTGGTGTACGTTTTGAAAAACCCAATGCTTGTACTGATGTGCATTTTTCAAAAAACCCAGCGCTCGTACTAGGCTTTCTCTTTGAAATCCAGTGCTGGTACATCTAGCGCTCGCGCTAGTGTTTGGCTGACTAATCAGTTAGCCCTCCAGGTTCAGTCTTTGTGCTAACCAAGCATCATCATTTCAAACTATAAATTCTCAATTTCGACCTTCAGGTCATCATTTTATCAAAAATCAAACATTTTCTCTTGCGAAGGACCCTCTTCAGGGAGAGTTCGAGGGAGCTCGTTCCTTTCGCATACAACCATCTTTCGTTCGCAAGAACCCTTTTCCAGGGAGAGTTTGAAGGGACTCGTCTTCTTCGCAAACAGTTTGCAAAACAACAACCAACTTTACACAAGGGAACCCTTTTTCCAGGGAAAGCTTCGACGGAAGCTCGTTTCTTTTGTGGCCCCTATTTTATCATCTTTGGCCAACTCCTTCACAAAGGACCCTCTTCTAGGGAGAGTGTGATGGACTCGTTCCTCTGTGATACTTTCTCAACTTTGTTTTTCGGCCACCTTTCCATAAGAGAAGCCTAGAGATAGGGAGTTTTGACGAAAACTTAATTTCTCTTCGAAAGTTCCGTTTTGCAAACACCTCCTCTTTCAGGGAAGAGAGGAGTATTTCCAACTTCCCATTCAGGTAAGGGCTTAAGTCTGAGTCTCTCTTTTTGGGGAAAAAGAGAGGAGAATTTTGTCATGGATGTGTCGACTCGATATCAAGCGACCTTCGTCAAGGATTTTCTAGAATACGTTGCCAATTTGCTATCAAAAGTCATTATTGATCTCGAAGTTTTCATCACACAAAGAATTATCTCAAAACTACCTTCAGTATCATTTTCAAAAGAGCAAGACTCTTGCGAAATAAGAGCTAAATTCAAGTTTTTTTTCTGTTGATCAACCAAGAGGTTGAAGAAAAATCTTTGATATGACCGACAAAGGAAAATTCAATGATGTTGAAAAGCCATAAGGGAGCTGATATTGATCATAGCTGTGGTGCATTCTTAAAGATTATTCTTTCGGCGGTAAGACAGTGGAAATATCCTGGGCAGTAAAAAGAACCTACCCAATCCATATATCCTCAGTCATCCAAGCTAAGCTGCAATCAAATATCCGCAAAAGGGATCTCTCAATTGTCGTCAAGATGAAGGCGAATTAAGCGAGTGGATCCCCGGGGCCAAAGAAGATTTGAAACATCTCCAAGATGACGGAGTTTGTGACGGATCCTTCTAGGGAAAGTTCGGATCACCGTCGAGATGAAGGCGGATGCGATGAACCTACCGACAAACCCTAAAAGATATTTGATTTCTGCTATCATTTAGAGATTTCAACCCAAGAACCAATGTCATAATCCCTGAGAAAGAAAAGAAGGATCGGAGCATCTCCAAGATGAAGGAGTTTGTGACGTACCCTTTCTCGAAAAGAGAGAAAAAAGTCAGGGCATCTCCAAAATGAAGGGGGATGTAAAAGAATCCAGAAAAGATCCGTGGTTCAAAAGAGTGCGAACAGATTATCATGGGAAATGCCCAGGATATCAAACTGCCCGAAACTGTCAAGAATCATCTTTATCTATGTGAAATTCTTTATCAATGTCTTTTCACTTAATTGCTTTTATGAAGCTAAGAATGTTTCCTCTTCTTTTCATATTAGGGAAATTGATATCTTCCTTGAGGAAACTCAACAGCAACAAATTTGAATTTTAGATCTCAAAATCTACAGAGTTAGCCCAATTGAAGCTAATACTCTAGGTAGAAAGAGGTGATATCTTCACACATGAGCACAATTCAATCATTCTGAATCAACTACAATTTTTGGCATCTTATTGGCAATATTTTCTAATTATCCCAACATGAAGTGTGAACTTGAGATCGTTTTGACGTATCCTGACGTCATCCCTCCTTAGGACTGAAAAGTCCTTTCCTTCTGTCTGATCTGAGCGCTCTCAGATTCGCACACTTCCCTGTGCTCCCCACTGTCCCGTCATAGACAGTACCCGCTCAGGATAAGGGTTAAACATGAACTCTTTGCAAAAGATCTGTTATTGTCAAAAGCCATTTTCGGTCTCAGCAATGAGGCGCCCAAGAACAACCCCTTTTCAAGCTTTAGGGACCCCCATTTTTATCCTTTTGCAAAACCCCTCTTGGACTTGTTGTGCGAAGTCTAGAGGTCCGTCACGGTTTTTCTCGCTCCTCGAGAATTCTGTATCCATTCAGGCCAAGGATTAAACCTGTTACCTCGCTCTTCGAGGCACAAACCAAAACCTTCTGCGAGAGGTCGTCTGTTTTTAGAAAGCTGATTTTACTCTCAGCAATGAGGCGCCCAAGATCATCCCTTTTCCAAGCTTTAGGGAATCCCTTGTTTTTCTCTTCTCGCAAACCCCTTCTGGATTTGTTCGTCTAAACTCTGAAGGTCCCATCATGGTTTCTTCATCCGAGGATTCCGTATCATCGTCCCTTTCAGGTTAAGGGTTAAGCCTGAACCTCACTTCACGAGGTACCTTCCGTTCAGGTTAGGGTTAAACCTGAGTCCCATTTCTGACTAGATGTCCTTTCTAGTTCCATCACGGTTTCTCCATTCGAAGATTCTGTTTCATCTCCCACTCAGGTCGAGGGTAAAACCTGAATCTCGCTTCAGCGATGCATCTGTTGTCCCATCACGGTTTCTTCACTCAAAGATTTTGTATGGTCGTCCCTCTCAGGATAAGGGTGAAGCCTGAACCTCGCTCCATGAGGTACCTTCCTTTCAGGTTTGGGTTAAACCTAAGCCTTGTTTAGACGAGGCAATTTTTCCTGTCCCATCATGGTTTTCCCCATAAAGGAATCCGTGCTCTTTGTGCATCTATCCAGGAAAGGATCGTTCTTGAGTTTTCATCTCATGAGGCATTTCTCTCAAAATGTCCCATCGTGGTCCGCTTATGTTTCCTTTCCCCGTCCAGATTATCTTGATCTATCTGCGTCCCATCCAGGTTAAGGGCTAAACCTGAGTCATTTCAAAGGGCTGATCTCGTCTCACCCATGAGACTTGATCAAAATCCTTATCTTTCACCATCCCTGGGATCTTCACCCAAAGTCCCATCACGATTTCCTCATTTTTATCATTCAGTCGTATCATTGTCGAGGATTTCATCTCCCCAGGACCATTCAGGATAAGGTTTTAAGCCTGAAAAGCCGTGTTTTCAAAATAAATTCTTCCACACCCAGTTCAGATCAGCTGACTGGGGCATTTTTCAAAATTTGGAGTATTTCTTTGCCACTAAGCTCGGCTTTCAACCGGCTTAGTAGCAAACAGGGGCATCTGTGAACACCCCAAATTTTTCAAAATGTTGTAAATATCCCCGTTTTGCACTTTGTCCCCATTTTCTGGGTAATTGAGTCAGTTGTAAATCTAAATCCCTTTTTGTTTCTTAAAATTTGGTTGAAATTAAATTCATTTTCCATATCTGACTCAATTTCGGATCCGGATCCAATATCAAAATCCAAATTTGAGCTTCATTATCCAATTTTAAATTAAATTCTCAAAATTACCAAAATAATCTTTTGAAAAGCTCAGACACTTCGTCCGGTATCCGTTTGGATCCATCGAGTTGTATTTCTCGATTCGAGGTTTAAAACTCGAACATTTTCTCAAAACCTGGGTCCAAACCCCTTTTTCTGAAGAAATTTTCCCCAAGATGGCCCGAAATCCTTGAGAAAACATTTTTAAATATTTCTTAGAAAAATACAAAATTTAGTGTTTAAACTTTAAATCTTAGTTTTTCTATTACAAAAATACAAAAAAATGAAAAAATACAAAAAAAAAATTTAGTTTTAATCCTTATTTTCTTACAAACTTTAGGATTTTATTCTAAAAATACAAAAAAATGGAAAAATCATGCAAAAAACCAAAGAAATTAGGAAAGACTACGCGGTTTTTGAAGATTTTGCCGAAAAAATCACCTTCAAACCATCTTTTTAGAAAAACCTGAAGAGGAGGCCTGTTTTTGGAAAAACTAAGTTTCGAGGTTTGAGGGTCGAGTTAGGGTTTTGAAAACCCTAACTCGCCTCCCTCCCTCGGCCATTTTGCTCTCCCTCCATGACCAACCACCCCCGGCTGCATCCTTCATCCTCCAACCATCCGATTTTCGCCATCTTCTTCCTCAACCCTAGATCCCCGATGATCTCCAAAAGCTTCCAGGGCCAACGGCCTCGCACGCCTTCCTTCGATCACCACGGCCTTTGGCCTCAGCCCTCCATCGCCAACAGCTCACCTGCCCTTCACCTTCAACTTCCCCCCACCTTCACAAAGCTTCCCCCGACAGCCCCATGTGCGACCTCCATCCAAAACCCTCCATCTCGCTCGATCACTTCCACCGTTGATCCTCAACCAACCTTCACCCTCTCGAGCCTTCCATTCTTCCTTTAAAGAGAGGCCTCCACGCTCCTTGGAGGCATCGAGTTTTTCTTTCATGGTCGCCCCATTCTTTTTTTTTAAGCTTTGAAATCCCGCAATAGAACTTCAGCCTTCGGATGGTCTTGGCCTTTTCCCTTCAAACATCCAGCCTCTCATCCATCTAGTTTCACACCACCGATCAATTTCTTCCTCTAATATCGGTTTCACTCTGAGCGAGGAAGGACCTTTCTTTTGAAGCATCCGCCCATTCTCATCATCGGACTGGGCCTCTGAAGGATCAATCACCTGCAGAATAAAGAGGAGGCTCTCCCCATCCTACAAAAACCCCTGCAGAACAAGGTGAGGATATCTCTAGCCCTCGTTTCTAATTTCTTTGGGATTTGCTTTCATTTCTATCCCACCAAAGCACTGCCATGGATGTCAGTTTCGTATATAACAAACACTGATCCATGTATATTGTGCGATAACAAACGGAATTCCCTCATTCCGACATTCCTTCTGTATTTCCCCTTTTTATTTTGATCGATATACCCTGAGTTTCGTTAGATTTTTTTTTTTTCGTTAATCCTGTGTTTACTTCTGAATTCTACTTTCGATGGTCGATTTATGTTTAAGGTTAATTCCTCTGCTCACAATCTGAATTTAATTTCTTAGTGTTCTCTCGTAAGTTCCATCGTCTTTCATAAATCATTTTTAGTTCCCCTTAGTTTTTCGCACATTCTGTCTTAGGCTTCTTGCATCTCGGAAATAGCTTCCTCCTCTTTCCCCATTACGCACCATCACCCTATCTACCATGTATTGGTCAGGAATTCGGTGGTTAAGTTGGGGTTGATCAGAAGGGATGAAGGGCCGAATGTCAAAATTTTGCAAAATTCTAATACCCATTATGAAATAGACTCTATTATTTCAACTCTTTTTACCAAGGATCGCTCCTTTGGTTTGTCATAAGATTGGATTTATTCAAAAGCTGGATATCACTGTGTATTCTATTTCCTTTAAACTGTCAGCCATGGATGTCTCACTCACTCTGTTATCGCCTTTTCTTGCATGCTATAAAAAAAATATATATATATTTTTCTTTTCTTCGTCTGCTTATATCATTTTGTCTTTCATTATAATTGGATCTCAGTGAGGGAAAAAATTTACAAAGTGGCTTGATTGGCGCTTCAGTGTGATCTGAGACATTTGAACAAATTCAGTGAGTCATCTTTTGAAGGTAGAATACCTTAGTAATCAAGTTAGCGTGGCTGTAGGTTATGAATATTTGTTCCCCTTGGTTGAACATTCATTTGGTATATTTGCTTTCTGATGAAACTCTGGAGGATACTTGAAGCGCAGTCGATCACTAACCGACCAGCTGTTGTCCCCTGGAGAATGCAAATTTGGATTAAGTGAAAGTCTGAGTTCAAAAAAAAAAAAAAAAATCTGGAGTAACTCTTCAGATCAAATTTAGATTTATGAAATGCAGAGGATACTTGCCAGACATCTGAAAATGTGCTGGCCGAATTGTTAGAAAAAGTTTTTCTGAGTTCTATGATGTGTATGAATTTACTATTTTCTCTCTTTTTGAAGATTTGAGAGCTTTTGTTTTGATAAGCTGAATGTTTCAATGACTTCGTTCATCCCTGCTAGATGGTTGTCGATTATTGGAATCATGAGAAATCATTGAATGCTGCCATAAAATTCCTACAATTACTGAAGTTCATTGATATCAAAGTCAAATTACACTATTAATCTTTCTTTTTATATATCACTGGTTCATAAACGGGTCCCTGGATTCACTGCAAAGTTAGTGCCGTCAATTTTGAAGCTAGCATCTCCTTTTGAAGTTGGTCTCATGGATTCGTTTGAAGAATCGTCACCCATTTCTCGGTAAGTTGGTCGATCGCAGTGAGGCAATTCTCTTCAGGATCTACATGGTGGCTGCTTTGTTGTATCTGTTATCAGACTTTACCTTGGTTTGGTCCCTCTAATGTTAATTTTGAAGATTAACAGTTTCTACAGCATGAGGTTTGTTTGGTCTATCTATATCTTTGGCTTTTGGAGAAATAGTATATGTGCTCTGCATCTCTGTAATATCTGTTAACAGGTAATCTAAGGTGTCATGGTATTCACCTGCCGTGTTACCCATGCATCTTGGACTTTGGCGTCATTCAAAGACTCCGCATGTGAAGGGAAGTCCTAAAATTTGATTCTGTGTCTCCGAAAAAAAAAGAAAAAGAAAAAGAAAACTTTACCTTTTAAAAATTGTTTTGTGTTGCACCCCAATCGGCCTCAATTGCTGTTGCTTCATGTTTTGTCTAAATCATTGTTTTTTTTTTTTTACAGGAAGTTCCCCGGTGTTTCAGATTGGGAGAAGTTTTTTTTTTGGGGGGGGCTGTTGTATGGAATTCTTGTCAGTTGTACAGTGAATCAAGGCATCGTCTACTGAGGTTTGAAATAATCCATTGAATTTTATCTGCCGGAATTTGTGATATTTCGTATCTGTCAAAATATATTTGATCTTGCATAATGAATGAACATTTGAATATGTATGTCAAAGTGTTATATTCGGATTTTAGTTACCATTCATTTTAGGTAAATATCATTCTTTCTGATGGACACTTTATTGGACTCAGAGTTGATGTTTAAATCATTGAATTCTCAGCTTGGATAATAGATATTAGATCTGGAATGAAAGTCATCCTTTGAATCTTTGAATAAAATGCAGTCGATAGACTTGTTGAGTGTTGAATTACCTAGCGTATACTGCCTGATAAGTCAGGATGGTTTGTATCAGCAGGTTAATGATTGAATTTAAAATCACAAAGGAGTTAGCAGTAGGGGTGTCGGTCCTCATTGAAATAGTCTGGGTTTGATAATCATGTTAATACATGTTGATGGTTACTTTAATATCAGTTAGCACTTGTTATTTTCAACAAATTGCATCAGTGATAGGGTCTTTGTTGATAATCAGGAATTGTCAGTTAATGTAAATATTAGCAATTAAACACCTAAACATTAGGATATGATACACCTTAACTGTATAATTAGTGCTATGTCTGCTACTTCCATACTCAGTTAAGTTTTCCCTGACTGATATTTCAGTCTGCTACATGTATCATTGTCCTAAAGGATCTAATGACATCCCACTAGAGCCAGACAGATCTTTAGGTCGAAAACTCCTCAGCAGAATTCATTCATTTAGTTTCAAAGCCTTCTGCTCAAGCTATTGCAACAGTAAAAGCTCCCCAAACATCAATGGACATTAATGGAGAAACTTGTTAGAAAAACCCTCGTTCGATAGAATCAGTATTCATGGCGTTCCCAATCTACATCTGGTCCTTAGTTGCAAGTAATGCTAAGCCTGCACATACCACAGTAGCTACACTCACAGGGCTGTTACCCTGTTATATGTCCATCCCTCCCCAGCATCACCACTCCACATGTTATATTCCCTGTATATACACCATAATAGCTGCTGTCAGCCCATTTAGTAGTATCCAGCAGTCTCCTAGTTGGATCTTTTGCATCTCCATGGAATCATATCTTGTATTCATGATAGTCCATAATTACACCATTTGTATATAACATGATCTCTCTTTGCCCATGAATCTTTCAGCTAATTTGGATTTTGCAAGGAATGTGTGGAGGATGTTATTACTTGGATTTGAAAATGCAATTTTATATGTTGTAATAAGATAGGACTTAATGAGAATTTACATCTTCTTGTTTTAGATAGAATGAATGAGCACCGTAACCATCATGAATTGTTTGTTTTCATTCATTTTACTTTCATTTCTTAAATTCTCACATTGGTGAAACACGAATGTCATGTGCACCATTTCGTAAGAGGTAAATCAATCCTAAGTTGATGATCCACATCAATGGCCATAGTCAGGGTGTGGACAAAACTTAGGATTTTCATCTTTTACGAAATAACACCGGATCCACACTGGATCCATTTTTCAAAATCCATCATATTTTCCTCAAAATATCTTCTTCTTTTATTAGAATTCAACTTAAAATTAATTCAAAATATATACCAATGGTCATAGTCAGGGTATATTGAGAGTTAATTTCATTTTAAATTCTATAAAAGCACCAAATGTGTTTCATTCTTCTCTTGAATTTTAATATAGATTATCATATAATACATTCAATGACCATAGTCAAGGATGTATTATATCTTCAATCTTATTTTAATTCATCCAAAGAATGGAATAGCCTTTCAAAATCCCATTTCAAAATTCTTTTAATTCATTCATCATTTAGGATAGAACTACATCATACTTTCAAAATTACTTTTTCAAAACTCCAAGTGATGTAAATATCTCCTTCAATCAATCTTCAATCCAATTCATCTTTTTCAATTCTATTTCATTTTCCATCTCAGAGTCCAATTTAACTTTGAGATTTCAATTTCACTTCATATTCAAAATTTTCAATTCAAATTCATTTTCAAAATTCAATTTTACTTTAAAATTTCAAATTCATTTTTAAAAGCTCCAATCAAACTCAAAGTTCAATTTAACTTTGAGATTCTTGATTCATTTCAAGCTTCAAATCCCAGATCTAAATTGACTTTGGGATTCATCTGTATATTCAAATTCAATGTCTAAAATTCCTTTTTCCAAATTCAAATCAGACTTAGAAATTCTTGATTCCTCTTCTGAATTTAACTCCAAATCCATTTTAAAGATCCAAAATTCAACACTCACATTGGATCTCAGACTTTCAGATCCACAATCTATCTTAGGGTCCAGAGTCCAACTCTACTTTGGATCTCAGACTTCAGATCCAAATCCATGTTAGGATCCAGAATCCAATTCTACTTTGGATCTTAGACTTCTGATCCAAATCCATCTTAGGATCCAGAATCCAATTTTATCTCGGATCTCAGATCTTAGATCTTAAATCCATCTTCAGATCCAATTCCTCTTTATGATCCAGAGTCCAATTCCACTTTTGGATCTCAGACTTCAGATCCAATTCCCCTTTAGGATCCAAACTCCAAATTTCACCTTGGATATTAGACTTCAAATCTAATTTCCTTATAGGATCCAGAATCCAACTCTACATTGGACCTCAGACTTTAGATCCAGTTCCATTTTAGGATCCAGAACTCAATCACATGTTGGATCTTAGACTTCTGATCCAAATCCATTTTAGGATCCAGAATCTAACTTTATCTCGGATCTCAGATCTCAGATCTTAAATCCATCTTTAGATCCAACTCCATTCCCAATTCTAGATTTCAAATCCAATTACATTTTCAGATTTTATCTTCTTCTCCTAAATCCATGATTAAAATCAAAATCCATTTTCTTTCATTTCAAAGCTTCAAATCTTTCTCCTCAAAATCAATATTTCCCAACTCTGAAAAACTTAGAACTTCTCTGATCTATCTCAAGTTCTAAGTTAAATTCAAACATTTCTTCATTTCTTTTCCAAGTGCATCTCACAATAACTTGGAGATTTTCAAAATATCTTTCAGAAAGGGCATACATTATTGCATTGCACAAGCATGATTCTTTGTGCATTTTTAGGATAAATTTTTAGGTTATATTTAGGCAAAGCAGAAGGCATAGATTCGATCCTTGGTTCGATTACCCCTGGTAAAGGCGCCAGGAATGGTCGAACCTCGTACCGACGAGCGAATCCCGTCTCTCCATTTTTCCCGCAATATTTTCAAAACGGAGGCGAGTTAATTTCTAAATATTTTTCAAATAAAGGTCAAGTGAAAACCCGCAAAATAGTTCATCTTCTCTCTCTTTCTTTCTTTCTTTTCTCTTCTCTTTCTCTTTTCTTTCTTTTATTCTTCTCCCTTCAAAAAGGAGGAGAATAGAGGTTAGAAAAGGAAAAGAGAAGGAAGAGAGAGAAACCGCCAAGAGAGGAAAAATTTTGCGATGATCACACTATTCCAAGAATGAAATAAATATTCAATATCCATTTTGATGCAACCTAGCATTGTTTATATCTTCCAAAAGAGCTGCCTCCTTCAGGACAGGTATCTCTTCCTGCCCCATCACGGTTTCTTCATTCAAGAAATTCGTATGGTCGTACCCACTCAGGTTAAGGGTCAAACCTGAATTTTCTGCGAGAAGTCATCAATTTCAAAAGCTGATTCAGTCTCAGCAATGAGACACCCTAGATCATCTCTTTTTCAGGCTTTAGAGAACCCCATCTTCCTCCTTTCGCAAAACCCCTTTCGGATTTGTTCATCCAAACTCTGAAAGGTCCCATCATGGTTTCTTCGTTCGAGGATTCCATTTGGTCGTCCCCTTCAGGTTAAGGGTTAAGCCTGAACCTTGTGCCACGAGATATTTTCCTTTTTCAGGTTTGGGTTAAACCTGAGTCTCGTTCTGACAAAATTCCTCATTTTGATGAGGTATTTTCTTCCAGTCCCATCATGGTTCTTCCCATTGAGGAATCCATGCTTTGTATATCCATCCAGGATATGATTCCACTTGAGCTTCATCTCATGAGGCATTTTTAAAAAATGTCCCATCAAGGTCCTCATGTATTCCTTTCCTCATTCAAATTTATCTTGATGTATATTCGTCCCATCCAGGTTAAGGGCTAAACCTGAGTCATTCCAAAAGGCTGATCTTGTCTCACTCATAAGGCTTGATCAAAATTCTTATCTTTCATCATTTCGGGATCTTCACCCAAAGTCCTATTACGATTTCCTCATTTTTGTTATTCAGTCATATCATTTTCAAGAATTTCGTTCCCCCAAAAAGCCATTCAGGGTAAGGTGTTAAGCCTGAGAAACCATGCCTTGAAAAGACAAATTCTTCCACACCCAGTTCAGATCTGCTGACTGGGGAATTTTCAAAATTTGGAGTGTTTTCTTTGCCACTGAGCTCGGCTTTCAACCGGCTCAGAAGCAAAGAGGGGCATCTGTGAACACCCCAAATTTTTCAAAACAATTATAAATATCCCCTTTTGTCCCTGGCCCCATTTCTTTCGAGTAATTGAGTCAGTTTTAAATCTAAATTCCAGTTTATTTCTTAGATTTTACTGAAATTAAACTCATTTTATATATCTGACTCAATTTCGGATCCGGATCTAATATCAGAATCCAAATCTAAGCTTCGTTATCCAATTTTTAAACCAATTTCTCAAAATTACCAAAATAACTTTTGAAAGGCTCAAACAGTCCATCCGGTATCCTATTGGATCCACAACTTTGTATTTCTCGATTTGAGGTTTAAAAACTCGAATATTTTCTAAAAACCTAGATCCAAACTCATTTTCTTAAGAAATCAAACCCAAATTTTCAGAAAATCCCTCTCTTGAAAATATTTCTTAAAAATACAAAAAAAAATATATAGGCTTAATAGTTTTCAAGGTTTTATTTAAAAAATACAAAAATATATATATATATATATATATGAAAAAGGCCAAAGAAAACAAACAAAAAAATCCGAAAATAATCAGAAAATATACAATATATATATATATATATATATATATATATATATATATATATATATATATATATATATATATATATATATATATATATATATATATATATATATATATATATATAAATACAAGTAGATTAAACCTGTTTTACTAAAAAACTGTTTTTTTCAACTATCGTTTTGGAAATTTTCAAAAACAAACAGGACCCCTGGAGAAGATACCCAACACCGTCCTCTCGAAAAACTGTTGAAGGAGATCGAAGGGTTGGCAACCCTTCGATCACCCTCACTTCTCTCAGCCACCGATCTCTAACAGCCCCTCCCCTTCTTGATGATTCGTCTTTTCCTATATAAACAATCATTGAGAAGAGGGAGGGCATCCATTTTTTTAACAACCATCCATTCTCCACCTCCTCATTGCATTCTTCACGATCTCCTCTTTTCCATCCGTCTTTTGCTTCCTCCCTCTGGTGTTTCCCCTCTCTACAGAAGTGAGCCCTCTCAATCCTCTATCAAAAACTCTGCAAAAACAAAGGAACGATCCTCCAAAGCGTCAGCAATCCTATAAGTATTCCTTTCTCTCTCTGTTGACTGTAATTTTCCTTAAATTTCCTGTTCATCGCCCCTTCTCTCTCTTCTGTAAGAATTTTTTTTCAGTTACACCCCTGTCATGCTTTGATATCTGTTATATTTCTGTTTCTTCCATGCTTTTCTTTTTACTGTTCACACAGAAGCAATATCTGTAGTGTCGATTTGCCTCTAGCAATATCAACCTACGCCTTGCGACATTGATGGAATCTACGTATTCTTATATTTGATTTTCTTTTCCTTCAATTTTCCCCTCTTCTTCATTTGTCGTTTTTCCTGTTTTCGATATATTTTGCTCTTAAGTTTCTGTTGAGGTTATTGGTTTCCTATTTTTATATGTTCCTTACAAGTTATTTCTGATTTTCTTAAATATCTGTTTATGTATTAGATCTGGTGATTTTCTTTTTTACATTTCATTTGTATATGTTCTCTTGCGTTTGGTTGATAGCATTACATCCAATCCAGCGCTTTTGACATGATCCAGCCTTTCCCTTTTGGTTTTGTCAACACTGATTTGTTTCATCAACATATTTTGTTGATTTACCTTGTTTATTAGAGTTTTCCCATGGGATTCGATCATTTCATTTCGTTCTGCTTATTTTCTCATCTATTTGATTGATTGTCACAAGAACACTCAGAATCAATTTGATTATGCATATGTTTCACCATGCGTTGGTTATTTTTTTTTTTTTATAAGCATTCATCCCTAACCTCTGTTCATCCTGTGTATGTGTTCATTCTGCATCTTCATTAAGTCATTTTTGTGCATTTGATTTGTTTGAATCTCCATAATTTCGGCATTCATATTCTCTGAGACTCTTTGTTCGTATCTACCAAAAGGTTACATAAAACTTGATTACTCTATTCGAATTTCAATATATAATTGATATCAATTTGCAGTAAAAGACAGGTATTGTTCATTGACCAAAGCTAAAAACAAAAAAAAATCTCTACTCAGTTGTTCCTTTTTTTTTTTGGAAGCACCTACAGTTGAGCATCCATTCAGGAAACCTACAAGGATGCCCATTGGTTTGGGTTGAGGTCATCCAACTCCAAAGCTGTTAGCCATGCTAATCTTGTCATTAATTGGTTGGGGCCAACCATTTCTTGAATCTGCTAATAAATCATTGGAAGGAAGTATTTTGAAAAGCACATCCATATGCTTCAAAAGAAATTTTTCTGTTACCATATGCAAATTATGTCCTGTTGAAGAAAGGAACACAGTGTTGGGTAACAAGAAGGACATGGACAAACATTGGCTTTGCTTTGTAGTTTGATCTTTAAGGATACAGTTACAGCAATTGTTTGGGGATGTCGGTCTGTTGAAAATCGATGCTCATGCACGTGAACTACAACCATGTCTGGAACTGTGGTATCTCTCCTCGTTGGCAAGATGATGCCTTCAGTTGCGTTATGGGAATTGCTATGATTTGCGAGCCAGACTCACAAGAAATCTGACATAAAAAATATATATATCAACTAATCTAGATAGTTGATACAGCTTGAATGGGATACCATCCTCCTCCATTTAGATTGGCTCTCTTGGACTTGTCATTGATGGAAAACACGACAAATCAATCCCCTCTGCTGCTAGTTTCTAGCAAGGATGTCATTACAAGAGCTCTTTACACAATTCTTGTGATGAGTCCTAGTGAGGCCTGCGTTTCATACAGATAAAGAATTAGAACCCCCTCCATCCATTGATACATCCAAAACTTGTGTTAAGCTAAGCGTCATATGGAACCGAAACTTTGAGGCAGAGAGGTTGTACAGGGGAGGAACTTTTGGCTAAATCTGTATTTATTTCATCAGTAGAGGTACCCCTGATGATGAAATTAAAAATAGATAGTTTCTTTCTTTTAAAATGGCTTATACTAAGTGTTTTCCCTTTCATTCCCATGTATCTTACAAAGGCTAATCATCAGTTTTATCGTGGATGCAGATTCAAGTTTCCACAGGTTGAGCAGGGGAATGCATTATTTCCACTCGTTCTACATCATCTTGCATTTTTTTTTAATGATGGATTAGAGATATTGGGTTCACATTTTACAGTAGCAACCATCTAAAGACATCTAAAAGGGATGACCGAAATTACATTAAGATTTATTGTGTTGATAATGTCTCGATTTACCATGAAGCTTTGATCTGTTGTGTGATTGTTTTTATGATTTGCAGTACACTTCTAATTCAGAGATTGCCAAAAGGCTTTGATATGTTGTATGATCATTCTTAGGCAACCGATTCATTTATCGACTTGCTGCCATCATCATCACAACTACATCATCATTAATGCTCTCTTCATTATCTCACGCCCACCCCACTGATGCACCTTCACCTAGCACTGATGTAGCTTTTCATAAGATTTGCAGCACTACTAATACACTGTTGTGATGCATCCCTTAGCACTACAGTAGTGTTGGGCACGGCTGTAGCTTCTAACATATCTACAACAGCGCTAAGGCACTGTTGTGGTCTCTTCTTCCTACACTTACAACAATGCAGGGCATTGCAACATCCCCTTTTCAATATGATTTCTAATACAACAAGCTAATATTCTGCTATGAAGGAGTTAGCAAATGTCAGGGTTACAAGGCAGCTGAAATAATGTTGATAATCCATGTATGAAATTGAGCAAAATTCTGCTCCCCCTGCCAATAAGACTAAGTCAACATAGTCATAGTTTCATCGTGTAATTACCTAAAAAAAAACTGAAAAGGTAATGTCTAGAGCCTTATACATGTAGCCCAAACATCCATCTTCAACATATTATACATGCATCTTTGGACATTCATTTCTTCATTCAATTCATTTCAATATATGTGTTTTCTCATCCATGATATGTTAAAATTTCATTAATTTAGAGCATAGACATAACATTCCATCATCCTGCATCTTAAATACAATACAATGTTTCCATTATATATTCTCTGGCTTGTGCTAACTCTACTTTTTGCAGGAAATACATGGAAAATGCAATTCTCTTCTTAGCTTAGAAATTCTTTATTTAATTCAATGATGTAATAGTTAGATGATCATGAGAAATTTTACATCTCCTGTCTTAGGTTAGAATGTATGAGCATGTAAATAATACTTGTTTCATATCAATTTTCTTTTCCATTTCAAAATTTCACATGATGGAACACAAATGCCACACACACCATTCTAATAAGAGGTGATTAAATCCTAAGTTGATGATTTGCATCAATGGCCATAGTCAGGATGTGAACAAAACTTAGGATTTTTGTCTTTTATGGAATAACACTGGATCTCCTCTTCAAAAATCACCATATATTTAAATATTTTCCTCTTTTATCAGAGTTTAACTTAAAATTAACTCAAAATATATATCAATGGCCATAGTCATAATATATTGAGAGTTAATTTCATTTTAAACTCTATAAAAGCACCAAAATATATTTTATTCTTCACCTGAATTCAAATATGATTATTATACAATACATTCAATGACCATAGTCAAGGATGTATTATATCTTCAATCTTATTTTAATTCACTTAAAGAATGAAATATGCTTTTCAAATCCAATTTCAAAATTCTTTAAATTCATTCATCATTTAGGATAGAATTGTATCATATTTTTAAAATTCTTTTCCAAAATCCAAGTGATCTTGAATGTCTTTCTTCAATTTCTATTTCAATTCATCAATTCTATCTCATCTCAAAAGTTCAAAAACTGATTTCAAAGACCAAATTTGACTTTGAAAATTTCAAATTCATCTTATATTCAAAACTCCAATCAAATTTTAAAGTTCAGTTTAACTTTAAAATTCCAAATTCATTTTCAGGATTCAATTTCAAATTCAATTCAACATCTCAAAACTCGACTAAAAAGTTAAATTTAACTTTGAAAATTTTGATTCATCTTTTGATTCCAAATTCAAACTTCAAATTCAAAATCCAATTTGACTTTGAAATTCATTTGTATATTCAAAATTCAATTTCTAATTCTAATCAAATTTCAAAGTTCAAATCAACTTTGAAATTCCAAATTCATTTTCAGGATTCAATTTCAAGAATTTAAATCAAACATCTCGAAGTTCAATTTTCAAAGTTCAATTTAAACTTTGAAATTTCTGATTCATCTTCTATAACTCAAGTTCATCCTTTATTTTGAGCCTTGACTCTCAAATATTCAAAATCAAAGTTTTGAGATTAATTTTGAATCTCAAAAATCGATTTTTTCTAAGTGTTAAATTCAATCTGGGTTTTCAAAACCCAGATCCATCTTCAAAAGTCCCATTTGGACTTTCAGAATCCAATTCTAAAATTAGAACCCAATCTTACTTTGGATCCAGATTTCCAGAATTCAACTCCATCTAGGATCCTAGAATTCAACTTCATTTTGGATCCCAGACTTCAGATCCAATTCCATTTAAGATCCTAGATTTCAAATTCAACTTCATTTTTTGGATTCCAGACTTTGGATCCAATTCCATTTAGGATTCAGAATTCAACTTCATTTTTGGATTCCAGACTTCGAGTCCAATTCCATGTAGGATTCAGACTTCAAAATCAAATTTCATCTAGAATTCCAGATTTCAAATCCAATTCTATTCCCAATTTCAGATTTAAAACCAAAAATCCATTTTCTGATCACATCTGGACTTCTTAAATTCAATTCTATTTTCAAATTCCATTTTCAAATTCCATTTGGATCTCTCAAATCCAAATTCCATCCTGATTTCAAACTTCGAATTTGGAATTCAAGTCCATTTCAAATTTCCTCTCCTCTCCTAAATCCAGGTTTAAAATTTAAATTCAAAGTCCATTTCTAACTTTGAAGCTTCATTTCTTTTTATCTTAGCTTCAAATCATTCTTTTCAAAGTCAGGATTTATTATCCCAAACTCTAATTATTTCAAAGACTTAGAACTTCAAAAATCTTTCCTGACCTATCTCAAGCTCTAAAGTCAAATTCAACTATTCAAAATCATTTATTCATTCCCTTATCACATCTTCTTCAGAAATCATTTGGAAAATCTCAGGTTTCCAAAAAGTGTTTTCTCAAAAGCATACATTTCCGCATTTACATTGCACAAGCATGATTCTCTGTGCATCCTTAGACTTATAATAAATTCTTAGATAATATTTTAGCAACGCAAAAAGGCATAAATTCGATCTTTCGTTCGATTACCCCTGGTAAAGGTGCCAGGAACGGTCGAACCTCGTACCGACGAGTGAATCCCATCTCCCAATTTTCCCAAATATATTTCAAAACGGAGGCGAGTAGTTTTTATAAATATTTTCAAAATTAAGGTCAAGTGAGACTTGCAAAAGAGTTCGTCTCTCTTCTTTCTTTTCTCATTCTCTCTTCCTTTTCTATCTTTTTATTCCCCTTTAAAAAAGGGAATAGAGGCTAGAAAGGCGAAGAGAAGGGAAAAGAGGAACGAGAGGAAAAATTTTGCGATGATCACAATTCTTCGAGTGTAAAACGAGTCAACCCTCGGTATAGAAAAGCGAGTGCAGCCATGGCTATGGAGAGGTGGCATGTCGACTTTCCCATCTTTGTAAGACCTGAACTGTCCTGATATCCATATAGTTTTGTCTGTCTGGAAAGAAAGCTAATCCTATTGTACATAAGACCATCACATGTTGGATTCTCTCTTGAGCTGTTCGAGATAAGAAACTGACTTCCACAAATGTCCTATACTGTCTATAGATTTCGAGCAGGTTCACATATTCATTTCCATTCTCATCAATAAGGGGCCAAGACTTATGTCTTGTCATGCGAGCTAAAGCATCTTGGGGATCCAGACCGTTGACATTAATCAAGAATTGCTGCTCTAAAGGATCTCCTGGACGATCGGCTGGCTCTGGAAATCCCATAATTTCTGAAAATCCATCTATCAATAGTCATTTCTCCCCATGGAAACCAGAAGATACACGTACGCAGATTCCACCGCTCTGCCACTGCATGGATTAAATTGTCGTTGACTGTCTGATTTTCTACTGTGGATGCCAGTTCTAACCCACAATCGCTCAGATGGTCTGGAAACATACGAGAGAAGTTCTTGAATCATGAATAATACCACCGGGGAATAAAGGATCCGGTGCTGAGATTTCGATGTTCTGGAAGACCTTGTCGCACCTTGTAGGAGATGTGACCCTCAGGGAAGACCGAATCAAGTTGACTGAATGCCATCAGACTGAAAAATATGGAAAATTGGAATAAGACTTAAGAAAATACAAGAATTTTGAAAAAAATGTAGGCAGGATAAAAATGAAGCAGAAAATTCGGGATCCGGAAGAAAGGAAGGATGAAAAATTACCTGGAGTTTTGAGGAAAATAAAAGAGAATTTGGAAGATCGTTCAAAGTTTGAATAAAACAGGAATTTTTAGATAGTATATGGAGACAGATGAAAAAATTGGGGATTTTTGAAAATCATCCAGTATTTTAGAAAACTTGTGGAAAATGTAATAAAAGAAACTAACATTCAATCACATCTTGTATAAACAAGTATATACATACAACAATCTCTAAAAGTTGATTCTAGATGCACAAGTTTTGAAATAGCAGTAGGACCTTAATCCTAACTCTAAGGTTCAAATCATCTGTGTCCGATCATGCTATGCCTATATACTCGAGCCAAGGTCTGATGTGCGTGACATAAAATCAATCTCTGGTTCTAGGTTCAAGTTTTCCAACATCCTTGAGCGCCTGCCGATATACGTTGGGCTATGGCCCTTAGTACGTGGCAGGGGGGCTTTAACCCAAATAGTTGGCTCAGTTGTGGGGCGTTGTCCCAAACTATGGTTCTGGAAGAAAGCCCAGCAACGTGAAGACCAGGTAAAAGTAGGTGTGGTGGTTTTTGAAAACATGAGCACATGCAAGCAAATAGAGGGCTCTAAAACCTAAAGAAGTAGAGTTTTTGAACTATTTGAAGAAGCAAACATTCTTTTCAATCAAACCTAGATTGAGGAGGGTTGTATTAGACATAAGTCGATGTGAACATGAATAATATCTCCTCAATCAGTCCTACCAAGCCATGCCTAGTCTACATGCAATCCATGTCAGCTGGGTTCAAGTCTAAGCACCTAGGTTCACATGATATCAGAAAGTAAAAGCTGACATTCCATAGAACACGATTTTGACAATTTGAACTAAGTCAAGCACACAATTGATCAGGCGAAGATAGGTTCCATCACGGTCGCCAAACCTGTTATCATCGCAAAATTTTACTTTTGCAAGTCAAACTGACCTTTGAAAACATTTTTTAAAATAACTCGCCTCCATTTTTAAAATGCGGGATAATTCCGAAGAATGAGACTCGCCTGTCGGTATGAGGTTCAACCGTTCCTGGCGCCTTTACTAGGGGTAATTGTGTTATCGTCGCAAAATTTTTCCCGTCTTCCCTTCCTTGCAGAAGAGAGAGAGGGAAACGCTTTCGCGCTTCAAACTTGACCGAATTTTGGAAAATGTTTTGAAATACTCGCCTCCGTTTTGAAAATTACGGGAAAATCCATGGGATGGGGCTCGACCTGTCAGTACGAGGTTCGACCGTTCCTGCCGCCTTTAACAGGGGTAATCGAACCAAGGACCAAAATTGTGCTTGACTTAGTTAAATCATCAAAATCGTGTTCTACCCTATATGCACAAAGAATTCAGGCATGTGCTATGAGATTTTGGAAAATGCAGCTTGGGAAAACATGATGTATGCTTGGAAAATATTTGGAGTTGAAAAGAATTTCTCAGGAAAAAGATGAAAGTCAATTTCTCAAGATAACTCATGTGAAAAAGGGTTTTTGAAATCACGGGAAAGTTCATGAAGATGTGGGAAAATCACGAATGGTTAAAAATCCTGGGAAAATGGAAGTGATTCTTGAGAAAAAGGTGAACATTTGAAAAGGAAAACACCTCTTAAGAAAAAGCTTCAAGTTTTGAAAGTCTTCTTGGGAAAATGATTGAAATACATGGGAAAACCCTTGTGGAGAATGAAAATTGAAACTTGGGAAATTGAAATCTTGGGAATCTTAGCTTTGAAACACTTGGAAATCGATTTTGATTTTGAGAAAGATGAGAGACTTCTTTTGAAAATCTTGAGAAAATAACCTTTTCCATGGAAAATTGTGAAAAAACTTGACTTGGGAAAACTGATTTTGAAAAATTCTCAGAGTTTCTTGAGAAATCGATTTCTTGAGAATGAAGTTTTCTTAAGAAAATCACGGGAAAATTAATGATTTCATGATGCAAATGATATGAGTGAATGAATGCACTTTGAAAGATTTTCTAAGAAATTTGTTGGAAAATGTGTATTAAATCAAAATAAATCCTTCACATATCCTGACTGTGGCCATGAATATGTTCAGGGTTTAATTGATTTAATGCACAATGCTTTGAAAACATTGGAAATATGATGTGCATTTTAAGATAGCCTAGGAGTGTAGGCTCAATGTGACTAGTAGAAAGATGATGGATCTGGGTCTCGTCCATATTCCGACTAGGGCCGTAAATATGGACTCCACCGAGTTCATCAACTCCCTAAGAGTTGGTGCACGTGCCATTCGTGTACATCCATAGTGCTTTTGAAATAAAAATGCATGAATCATATAAGCAGGATATGGCATAAATTTAAACTATATGATATGCATCCTAGTCTAAGCAGGAAATTAAATCTCTTATTCCAAAATTTACATTATTACATCACTAAATAAATGAAATAAAAGCAATTTGCAGACTTCAGCTCCTTCTTTTGAATGTGATTGTCAAACCTTGAAATGGGGTTAGCTCAAATATGTGGGTTTTTCCAAGATTTTCCAATAATATTCTGAAATTATTGGATTTAATTGGATATAAACCCTAATTTCATGCTTCCTTGATATTTGAAATGATGTAAATGCAAGCAATTCGGTGGAAAATAGTTTGAAATTCGAAATGGTGGTCAAAATAACCAAAATACCCCTAATTATAAAGTTATACCTTTAAAATTAGGGTTTTTTGAAGGAAAACTTGGTAAAATTGAGATTTCGAAATTCAAATTGAAACAAATGATGATAAAATGCAGTATGAGACATTATGACATGCTGCTAAACACATTAGGACTATAAAATCAGAATTTGGCATTTTGCAATTTATCCAAAATAACGAATTTCGCTTGGATCCGGGTCCTGCGGGACCCTGTTTTGGTATTATGGCTAATCCGAACCTCAAATGGATTTCAAATTGCACCAAATTCGGTATGAAGCATCTACCTACTCTGATAAACAGCCTAGCATGCTAAAAAATCACGAAATGATATGATTTAAATGCTAAAATTTAAAGGAAATCCTAAAAATGGTGGATTTTGCCTATGGATCCGAACCAAATGCAATGCTTAATATGATAATGCAATATTTACACCATAAAAACTTCTGATATTTTTCAGACTGCTAAAGGACCCGACATAGAACATTTTTGGTTTTTATAGCCTCGGGATTTGAGCCATGGTGAGTTTGGTAACATGGATTTGGTTCTGACAGAGGTAAAAATTGACCTGATCTAACATAAAATGCTTAATAAATAAAAAACAGACATGGAAATTTCTAATATTTAACAGAGATTCTCATGACACCTATATGGACAACTTTCATGTTCATGATTTTGGCATTGGATCAACAGAAGTACATATAAAAATATAACGTTTTAATCCTAAATTGACAGAACAGACAAATGTGACAAAACAAAGGACTTACAAGAAAAATCCGAAGCAGGTATCAAAACTGTTCTAAAAATCACAGGCTTTCAGATGTAGACAAAGGACACCTCCGACATAACTTTCACTTTTTACAGTTTTTGCTTTGGAGCAACACACAAAGAGAACCCATCGACCAAAGTCGATCCAAAGTCTCAGAGGCCCAAATCAGGCTCTGACACGTGTCCCAAAATCTCGGATTTTTGTCAGACATGAAAAAAAATCAGAAACATCTGAAAACATCAAGTTAAAAACTAGACATTCTCCCGAGTTCATAACATCTTTCGGATCGAAAATCGGATCTTCCATGAGGGATATCGCGATTTTACAAGTCGGAAAATACTTTTTAAAACGCATCCCGGGTAACAAAACCCGACTTGTCATTTTGAATTTTTACCGTAATAAACAAATTCAAATGCTTTCAAATTTTTGGCACAATTCTAGGAACACCTAAGGGCGCATTCCGGGATTTTTTCGGGATTTTTAATAAAAAATAAATGCATAAATTGATGTGTGGACTAACTGACAAAAACAGAGAACTACTGAAAATAAGCAGAATTGAAATAGATGCTAAATTAATCCTAATTAATTCATGAAACGCGCTAAATTAATGAAATAAAATGCAAATTAAATCTAGATAAATGCATGAATGCTAAAAATCATCAAGAAAGCATTATCATGTATTTTTATATATGCCGTTTTATGAGAATAGCTCAATCCATCTCTCAGATGAGCTCTTTCTTAAAACGACTCTCGAATCGAATTATGAAATCAAATCAAGAGGAAAAGAGGTGCACCTTGCTTCGTTAGGCAACGTTGAAGCTCTTGAAAGGGGCGGCTATCATGGGCTTCGTTCGTCCTTCGATCCGAGCTTCGGGTGATTCACCAAAATCGACCCACCGTGCCTTCTTCACTGAGCCAAAGGGGGCGTGAATTCCAAAATGCAAAAATCGGATTCTCAAGATGGCTAGGTCGAATTTCCAAGTCCAACAAGAGTTCTCAAAAGATGGTCTCCCCATGCTGGGCGTGGAGCCTTGTTTTTATAGATTTTCTGAAAAAAATTGAATTTCAAACAGGCTCAATCTGAGCCCTTCATGTGACGCCATCTCAGGGGGTGCTATCTGGGGGTTTGAAATTCGAATTTGGATTTTGCAGGGAGCCCTCAGGTGGCGCCACCTTATGGTGTGCTACTTTTATTAAAAATAAAATAAAAATAAAATTTGAAGCCAAGTGGGACTCTGGATTGGCGCCACCTCAAAAGGTGATTTGAGGTGTAAAGCTGGAAACAATAGGAGCATGCCATGTGGCGCCACCTCGGGAGGCTCTTGACATGTGTCAGAATGACAGGAGTGGAGGAAGCAGGCTGTGCCACCTCAGAGGAATTCAAATTCTACTTTTCTGGAGGAAAGGAGAGGCTGACATGTAGCATTTCCTCAGAGTGGCTCCTACGATTCCATGTGGCAGGAGAACATGAATGGAGGAAGCAAAATGCGCCACCTCAGAGGGGGGTTTTTCTACTTTTTCTGATGCAGGGAGGTCTGGACATGTGGCAGACAAGTGTCAGCTGTCTGGTGAGGTCTTCTCAAATGGCGCCACCTCAAAAGGTGAACTTGAATTTCAAATGGAGGTTGGCTCTGGAGGAATGAAGGATGGACATGTGGCAGTTCCTCAGAGTGGCTCCTACGATGCCATGTGGCAAGAGGGAGGAAAAGAAGGGACATGTGGCGCCCTCATATTCAAAGTAGAAAAAGGTAGAACTCCAGGATTTTCGCCACCTAGCTCTTGTCTTAAAATTTTTGAATGGTTGCTTTTCTGATGGAAGCCAAGAGTGACATGTGTCCTCTACTTTTTCTGAAGGAGGTAGAAGGAGACATGTGTCACCTGCTTTTTCTGAAAGAAGCAGAGAATGACACGTGGCAGAGGGAAGAAAAGGAGGCCCAAGCCATGTGGCGCCATCTCAGACAAAATGGAAAAGGTGAAGTTCAGGATTTGCTCCACCTATGGAGAGATTTGAATATTTGAATTCTAGCTTTTTCTGAAGAGAGCAGGAAATGACACATGGCATCTACTTTTTCTGAGAAGAGCAGAGAATGACATGTGTCCTCTGCAAGAGACACTCTCCAAATGGCGCCACCTCAGAGGAGACAAGCCTACTTTTCTGGAGGAAGCTAGGAGTGACACGTGTCTCCTACTTTTCTGAGAAAGGTAGGGAGAGACATGTGTCAGGCTACTTTTTCTGAAGGAGGGAGAGGTTGACATGTGTCCTCTGCAGGAGACACACTTTAAGTGGCGCCACCTCAGAGGAGACAAGCCTCCACTTTTTCTAGACAGGACAACCTATGACACTTGGCATCTCCTGGTGTTCTTTGAAATGACACATGGCGCATGATAGGATACTAACACATGGCAGATAAATGGGATGACATGTGGCGGCTTCTTAAGGTAGCCCCACACTGACACTTGGCATGGAAATGGGAGGAGAGAGAAAAGACAAGTGGCGCCAATCCAGGGGACAAGGCTCCTATATTTTTGGGTTTTTCAAAATTCAAATTTTCAAAAGAAAAGCTTGTGTGACACCACCTCAGTGTGGATCCCACATTGCTTCTTTATTGAAATAAGGATAAAACAACAACTTCTTTTTGGAATTTTCATAAAATCTGGACTAATTGGTAAAACAGGAATTTTTGGAAAGAGTTGGCCCCTGTACGGCGATTTTGTAAAAGAAAGATATTTGAAATAGCTAACAAAAAGGCAAAATCTGAGTTGAAGTGGTTGAAATCCATATTGAAAACTATCCAGATCGTTTTTCTGAGGAAATATTTTGAAATTCAGAATCCTGGGGGTAAAATGGGAAGAATTGATAATTTTGAAGACCCAGGGTTTTAAAAACAATTTTGAAAAGAGTTGAAACTCGAATCTGGATTGAAAATTTTGAAATCAAGAGTTCTGGACCTCGAAATGACATGCTGTGCAGTGCAGTGATATGAAATGCTCATGCAATGATATGCAATGTCATGTCTTATGCAATAGAATCTTGAACCAAGACTTGGAGATTCCTGTCTCCTGTCAGGAGTAAAATTTTGAACATCTGAGATAAAAATAAAGAAATTTTGAGAGTTGCAGATGAAATTTAGACTTTTGCAAGGTTCGGGCTCAAAAAATGACCATTTTGCCCTCCGGCGATTTCAAAGGTTGAATGATGATGTTTGGTGGAGATGTCGGGGAGGTGAGTGAAAATTTGGGGTGTTTACAGATGCCGCTCTTTGCTGCTAAGCCGGCTCATGGCCGAGCTTAGTGGCAAAGAAAAACACACCAAATTTGGGCTATATATAAAAAAAATGCCCCAGTTAGAAGGATCTGACTGGGTGTGCAGAAATTAGCCCGGGGAAGATGGTAGATATGAAATGGAAAACGAAGGGGAAAGGTTCTCTCCGCGAAAGTGAAATTCAGGTTTATGCCCTTGACCTGGATGGGACAAAATACCTCGTATGGAACGAAGCTCAGGTTTGACCCTTAACCTGATTGGGGAATGGAATATCTCATCGAAATGAGACTCAGGTTTATACCCTTATCCTGATCGGGCGAAAAATGAAATACCTCTTTGGATGAGGCTCAGGTTTATACCCTTATCCTGATCGGGCGGAAAATGGATGGAATCCTCGAAGGAAGAGACCATGATGGAACCTTCGGATTTTGCACAATAAATCCGATAGGGTTTTTGCAAAAGTTAGGAAAATGGGATCCCTAAAGCTTGAAAAGGGATTGATTTTGGGCGCCTTATTGCTGAGACTAAAATCAGCTTTTGAAATTGCCTCTTGCGAGAAAATGATTGGTGGTTCGACCTCGAACCGAAATGGGACTGTCTATGGTTGGACAGTGGGGACACAGGGAAGTGTGCAAATCTGAGAGCTCATGCTCTCAAAGAAGGGAAGGAATCAAGTCCTTAAGAGGGATTTAAAATTGGTGTCTGGATGTATCAAAAACAGGCATCAAGCTCTCACTTCACGTCAAGATAGCTAGAAAATATTGTCAAAATGTTAGAAATTTTGCTGTTGATTCAAAATTTTTGAAAATGTTGCATATTGTTGCAAAGATATTCTTTCTCTTCTACCCAAAGTATTACCTCCAAATAAGGTTCACTTCGTAAAATCGAGACTTGAAATCCAAATTGCTCGCAATTGACCTTCTTCAAGGAAGCTATCAATTTCCTTGATATGAACAGGAAAGAGAATTTGATATTATGAAAGCCGTTGATGAAAGAGTATTGATAATAGAATTTCACAAATTTAAAGAGGATTCTTGATAGATTTGGCAGTTTGATATCCTGGGAGCTTCTCTCATGATAATCTTTCTGCACTCTTTTGACCCTCTAGTGTTTTGGCTACATTCTCCTTCATTTTGGAGATGTTCTGACTTTTTCCTCTCTTGCTCTCTTTTGGGAGGGTACGTCACAAGTTCCTTCATCTTGGAGATGTTTCGATCCTTCTTGGGCGATGGGTTTGGGGATTTTTGGATGATAGCTGAAATCAAATATCTTTTAGGGATTGTCGAGAGGTTCATCGCATCTGCCTTCATCTCGACAGTGCTTTGGACTTTCCCTGGAAGGATCCGTCACAAACTCCGTCATCTTGGAGATGTTTCGAATCTTCTTTGGCCCCGGGGGTCTATTCGCCTAATTCGCCTTCATCTTGACGACAAGTGAGAGATCCCTTTTGCAGATATTTAATTGCAGCTTAGGTGATTCTAAGGAGATAGGGTTTTGATGAATGCTCTCTTTTTCTAGCGCTCAGGATATTTCCACTGCCTCATTTTACAAGAATAATCTTTAAAGATGTGCCATTGACTGTGATCAATATCAATCATCCATGGCTTTTCACTAACATTGAATCTTCTTTTCTGGCCATATTGAGGATTTATCCTTCATCCTTTTGGTTGGCCAATAGAAAGAATTTGAGTTTTGAATCTCTTTTCGCAAAAGCTTCACAATTTTTGAAAGCGATGTTGAAGGTAAATTGAGATAGAGATTAGTGCAATAAAGATTCTGAAATCAACAAATAATTTGATTGACAAATTCACAAAATTTTCTTGAAATCCTGAGTGAAAGAGAGTATTTGAAATCCGGCCCAACACATCCATGACGAAAATTCTCCTCTCTTTTTCCCCAAAAAGAGAGACTCAGGCTTAGCCCTTATCTGAATGGGAAATGGGAAATACTCCTCTCTTCCCTGAAGATGAGGTGTTTGCAAAACTGAGTTTCGAAGAGAAGTTAAGCTTTCGTCAAAGCTCCCTAAAATTAGGCTTCTCTTATGGAAAGGGGGCCGATAATAGTGAGGTCTGAAAATTGGGTCATGAAAGGAACGAGTCCATCACACTCTCCCTTCAAAGAGGGTCCTTCATGATGAAGATGGCCTAGTATGAAATTGGGAAGTCACAAGAAAAGCGAGTCTCCGTAGAGCCTCTCCCTTAAAAAGGGTTCCTCGTGTGAAATTGGAAATTGTTTTGCAAACGGTTCACAAAGACGCGAGTCCCTTCAAACTCTCCCTAAAAAGGGGCTAAGTGAACAAATTGGATAGCATGCGAAAAGAACGAGCTCCCTCAAACTCTCCCTAAAAAGGTCTCTCGCAAGAGAAAATGATTGAAATTGGATATTGATATTGATTGACCCAAAGGTCGAAATTGAAAATTGGAAAATTGGTTGCTGGAAATTGAATGACCCGAAGGTCGAAATTGGATGACCTGATGGTCGAATTTGAGGATTGGTTGACCAAAAGGTCGAAATTGTGAATTGAGTGACCCGAAGGTCGAAATTTGGAAATTGGGTGACCGGAAGGTCGAAAATTTGGAGATTGATTGACCCGAGGGTCGAAAATTGGAAATTGATTGACCCAAAGGTCGAAAATTTGGCAATTGATCGAAAATTGGAAATTGGTAATTGAAATTGAGAATTGGAAATTGGGTGACCCGAAGGTCGAAATTGGAGAATTGCCTGATTTGAAGATTTAAATTGGAATTTGGAGGGCAAAATATCAAATTTGAGCAATTGACAGACCCTGAGGTTCAAAATGACTTGGATCAACAAAGGAGAATGATGAGTTCGAGTCAGAGCTCGAATAAAATATAGAGATCACAAGTCAGAACCCGGATCAACAGAAGAAAATGAAGAGATCACATCTGCGCTTGAATGAATAGAGAGATCTCGAGTCGGAACCCGGATCAACAAAAGAAATGAAGAGCTCGCATCTGAGCTCGAATGAATAAAGAGATCTCGAGTCGAAACCCGGATCAACAGAGGAAAATGAAGAGCTCGAGTAAGGTAATGAGATCACGAGTTGGAACCCGGACCAACAAAAGAAAATGAAGAGCTCAAATAAGATAATGAGATCACGAGTCGGAACTCGGATCAACAAAAGAAAATGAAGTGCTTGAATTAGAACTTGGATAAGACAAAGAGATCTCGAGTCGGAACCCGGATCAACAATTAAAAAGAGCTCGAATATGAGATCGAATGAGTAAAGAGATCTCGAGTCGGAACCCGGATCAAAAAATAAAAAATGAAGAGCTCAAGTTAGAGTTCGAATGATGAGATCTCGAGTCGGAACCCGAATCAACAGAAGAAAATGATTTGAATAAAACCCGAGTCGGAACTCGGTTTTCCGAAAAATTAGGATTTTGAAAATGTACCAGTTTGAGTACTGGATTTTGAAATAATACCAGTTCGAGCGCTGGATTTTGGTTCAGTATTGGTGATGACCTTTCAATTTTGAATCATTAGGAATTGTGATGGGACTGTTTGTTGAAATCCCAATACTGACCGGATTGTTGTTAATGCAGTTGAATGCAAATGAATATGAATTGATGCATATGAATGCACAAGTGCGTGAAATGAGACATTTGTTTATCCTGCCTGCATACAGGATGAAATTTTAAAAATGCCCCAGTGTAACTGGGAAAGAAAGTTTGATCATTATTTGAAGGAAAATAGGAAGGATTACAAGAGTTGAATAAATGTTTCAAGTATAAAACTTTTTCAAGTGTCGAGCATTAATGGGATCTGGCAATTCTACCCCATCGGCATTGATGAGCCGATATGAGTTGCGGGGCAATGCTTCTTTGACAACATAGGGACCTTCCCAATTTGGCGACCATTTGCCGCCGGGACGATGTTTGAGATAAGCTGTGGATCGAAGTACTAAATCATTGACTTTGAATCTTCTTTCGATGATAGACTTCGCATATTGCCTGGCTACTCTCTGGCGATAGGATTGAGCATGCTCTGCTGCTTTTAGCCTCCTCTCATCGAGTAAGTCTAGCTGCACTAGTCGTTGCTGCTGGTATTGATCAAGAGGTAATTGCAAAAGTGAAGCAAATTTCAAAGCGGGCTTCTGAACATGTAGCGGCAATACTACTTCTGTTCCATAGACCAATTCTGATGGAGTAGCGTTCGTTGGAGTGTGAATGGTGGTTCGGTATGCCCATAGTGCATCGTGGATATTCTCATGCCAGTCACGTCCTGTTTCCACAGTTCGCTCCAAGATACGAATTAAAATCTTATTGGTGGCCTCTGCCTGACCATTCCCTTGAGGATAATATGGAGCGGAAAAATGGTGATAGATCTTGAATTTTGAGCAGAATGTCTTCATCTTTTCATTCTTGAAATGACTGCCATTGTCTGACACAATGTCATGTGGGATGCCGAAACGGCAAAGGATGTTCTTGTGAATGAAAGAGACTACGTGTCGGCCCTCTACTGTGCGAAGAGTGATAGCTTCTACCCACTTGGTGAAGTATTCTGTTGCGGCCAGGAAGTATTTGTGGCCATTTGAAGCTGAAGGAGTGATGGGACCTACAACATCGAAGACCCACATGGAGAACGGCCACGGCGAAACAACATATTGTAAATATGTTGCCGGAGCATGGATGGAAGGTGCGTGTATCCGACATTGCACACACTTCTTCACATAATGATAACAGTCTTGTTGCATAGTCTTCCAGTAGTAACCTGCTCTGACGATCTGTTTGACAAGGGTTTGGTAGCCGACATGGCCACTACAAATGCCTTCGTGTGCTTCTCGCACGACTTCTTTGGCTTCGTCTTCGTCTAAACATCTGGAATACTCTGAACTGAATCCTCGACGATAGAGGACATTGGCCAAAATGAAGTATCGAGTAGACATACGCTGGATTGCTCGCTGCTCTTTCTTTGAGAGTTCTGGAGGAAATTTGCCAGTTTCTATGAAAGTTTTGATATTGTAATACCAAGGCTTCTTCTTTTGCTCAGCCTGGTTTACTTGCTCTGCTGGAAGGAAAGCAGGTTGGTCAAGTATGCCAATTTCAAAAGAGCGACAAGATTCTCCATTCTTGAATGCCATAATGGAGCCTAAACTGGCTAAGCTATCGGCCACTTGATTGAAATCTCTCTTGATATGGAATAACTGAAATTCTTCGAACTTGTTGACAAGAGCTGAAACAATTTTCTGATAGGGAAATAGCTTATGATCTTTGACTTGCCATTCGGCTCGAACTTGGTTGACAACAAGTAATGAGTCACCGTAGGCATGCACTCTCTTAACATTGAAGTCTAGTAGAATCTTTAGACCTTGAATCAGGGCTTCATATTCAGCCATATTGTGGGTACATTGAAAATCTAACTTGAGAGAAAATGGAATCATCTCCTTCTCGGGAGTGATTAATAGGATTCCGATGCCTATTCCGGCCATGTTCTTAGAACCATCGAAAAATAAATTCCAGACTGGAAATTGCTGGATATTGCAAATTTGCTCATCAGGGAAGTCATCTTCGGCTTTCGTTTCTTCTGCCAAAGGAAAGTCTGCCAATTGATCTGCAATTGCTTGTCCTTTAATTGATTGCTGCGAAACATATTCTAAGTCGTACTGCATCAGTAAAACTTGCCATTTGGCGACCCATCCGCTTAGGAAAGGTTGCTCCAAGATGTATTTAAGGGGATTGAGTTTAGACAGGATTTTGACCTCTGATGCCAACAGGTAGTGTCTTAGCTTCTGACACATCCATACCAGATCTAGGCAGGTCTTCTCTATGTGAGAGTATTTCTTTTCATAATCTATGAAAGTCTTACTCACATAATAAATGGCGTGCTCTATCAAGCTGCCTTCTTTGTATTGCGCCAAGAATCCGCCGCATGCGACTTGATTGACTGAGATGTATAGCAAAAGAGGTTTTCCCAATTCTGGCGGCTTCAGGATAGGAGGATTAAGAAGATACTTCTTGATTCGATCGAACGATTGCTGGCATTCTGGCCCCCATTCGAACTTCACTCCTTTTTTGAGTAAGTGGTTGAAGGGCTCACATCTCATCGCCAAGTTGGAAATAAATTGCCGGATTGACTGCATACGTCCTTGAAGGCTACGCAGTTCTTTGAGATTCTTCGAGAGTGGCATATCAATGATAGCCTTTGCTTTGGCTGGGTCGACTTCAATTCCCTTTTTGCTGACCAGAAAACCCAACAGTTTGCCTGATTTGACTCCAAAGACACACTTTTGCGGGTTAAGCCTTAACTTATAAAGGATGAGTCGCTTAAAGACTTGATCAAGCGCTTCGAGGTGATCTTCTCCCTCTTTAGATTTCACGAGGATATCGTCAACATACGCATCCATGATTTTGCGCATCTGATCGTGAAAGATAACGGCCATTGCTCGTTGATATGTTGCTCCAGCATTCTTGAGCCCAAAAGGCATAAATGTATAGCAGAAAGTGCCCCAAGGCGTAGTGAAGGAAGTTTTTGATTGGTCGCGGGCGGCCAACTTAATCTGATTGTAGCCGGAATATCCATCCATGAAAGAGAACATAGCGTGTCCTGCCGTGCTATCGACTAGAAGATCGATGCTTGGAAGTGGATAGTCATCCTTCGAAGTTGCCTTGTTGAGGTCTCGGAAGTCTATGCAGATCCTTACTTTGCCACTTTTCTTTGGGACAACGACGATATTGGCCAACCAATCCGGGTAGTCAATAGCTCGGATAAATCCTGCTTTGAGCAAATCTTAAAGTCCTTCTTTGACTTGTTGTTCTATTCTGGGATCCATTTTTCTCAGCTTTTGCTTAACTGGCTTAGCATCTGGTTTCAAGACAAGACGGTGTTCGACCAATTTGGGGTCTAAGCCTGGCATGTCTTCATATGTCCATGCGAACACTTCTTCATGCCGCTTGAGAAAATCTATAAGCCTTTTCTTTTCTTCTGGACTCAGACTGGTTCCGATCTGGAGAATTTTGGGATCTTCCTCTGAACCAATATTAACATCTTCGGTTGGATCTTGTACTAGAGGAGATGGTTCATCTTGCTTCTGAACAACGGCGAACTCTGGTAATTCCTGAAGAGACTGATCGTATTCTGCACAATCATCTGACTGCTTTGCAATCTTATCATTTTCGGTGCTTGCTTTGATTCTGTTAATTGTTGCCGATTTCTAAAAAGCCTTGGGATTGAGAACGAGCTTCTTGATTGTCCGAGAAGTCATTCTGAAATTTTGGAGAAGAAATCTGGTTCAGATAAATCGGCCTATAGTAAGACAATCAATCATTTGAAGAGAACCATGCATAAAATGGCATTGAATTATAAAAGGAAGAGATAGACAGAAAGGGAGTAGATGGCATCCGGATAGACAAAGAAACTTGGAATTTTATTGATTGAATTGGTCAATGACATTTGATAAAATGAGACATTTATTTTGGAAAGAATGGAAAGAAATAACAAATGGTCTTTATTGTGCCCCTTTGACAAAAACAGTCTTCTTTGACGAGCTTCCTCCGGAGAACCCTAGTCCTGCTCTGTGGGGACGATGTTTTTGGATCACTGGCTCGATGCGGCCGTCCTCGTTCTTGCCGAGTCCCTTGAAGGGTTGATAACCATGCTTCAGGAGTAACTCAAATCCCTTTCTTGACTTCATGAATTGTGGAAACAATGGGTGATCCTTAATGGTGCTGTAGTCGATTCGGCCTCCAACCTTGAAGAATTGAGGACCTCTCCATTGGGTCATGGCTACCGTGTGCGGAGATAGTTCTGAGGATGCCTGAAGTATTTCTCGATTCTCTCCGAGATTGATCTCTTCACTTTCCCTGATGCTGGGAATATCCGCGTTGAATGATAGCCAAGGAATCATGGGCTGCGGGAGCCTTTCTTCTGGGTCTTCTCCCAGTATAGTGGTAATCATTCCACCTTTTGACCATTTCACGCATTGATGGAGGGTGGAAGGCACTGCATTTGCATTGTGAATCCACGTCCTTCCGAGCAACAAGTTGTAGGTGGGTGGCACGTTAACCACATGGAAAAGGACGGAGTGCACCGAATAGTTGATGAATACCTCTAGAAATATCTTCCCTTTTGCCATTTGACCATGGTTGTCGAATCCATATATTGTGATGGGATCTGGAATATATTCTTTATCCTTGATCCCTAATGCTTTTGCGGTCATCTCGGGACATATATTGAGGTTGCTGCCTCCATCTACTAGCACATGGGGTACTGTCATTCCCCTGACTCGAACGACAATGTATAAAGCATTATTATGAAAGGAATGAGGCTTTAGGAGGTCCTCATCCGAGAAGGTGATAGGCGCATTTGTCATGGCAGAGTTCACAATCTGTGCCATGTCTTCAGGAGTGGTACTGGGCTTAACCTTGATTTTCCTGAGTAAATCATCCAGTACTTGCTGGTGCTTGCTAGAATTCTTGGCCAAATCAAGGATGGAGACATTGGATAGAGCGGTCAGAGGTTTCTGACTTGAATTCTCCAGCCTGGGTTTGATAATTTGCTTGAAGAAGTCAGGAGTTCCCTTTTACTTGGGGGCTGACTTCATAGATGCTTCCGAAACTTTCATTTTGTCGAATGCTGAGATTAAGTCCATCTTCTTAGAACCAGGAGCTGCTTGTCGTAGCACTGACACCTGATGTTGAACTTGTAGATCTTGTGCAGAACACGGCTTGATATGCTCATGCGGCAGAAATGGCTGTGCCGATACTACAGCTGTGGTGTGCGAAGGGAAGGGGTGATTGAGAATGTCCATTTTCTCTTCTTCTTCTCCTTCTACCAATAGATTCTTTTCAATGAGATCTTGCACGATGTTTTTGAGAACAAAGCAGTTCTCAGTGTTGTGTCCCACTGTCCTGTGGAACTTGCAGAACTGATCTTTCCATTTCCCCATGGGCACAGGGGGATCGGCCAATCTGGATAACTTAACCATTTCCTTTGATAACATGTACTCGAGCACATCCTCGAGTGATTGGTCAAGAGGAGTAAATTTTCTATCGCAACTCCATCCTTCATGTCTAGTCTTCTCACGCAGTTTCGGCCCTTGATCCTGCTGAGGAGGCTTGCTGTATTGAGGGGCAGGCTTTGCTTTCTGATCTTTGTGGTTCGAACTGCCTGAGCTGTAGCAGTAATCTTTCTTCTGCCCTTTGTGTTGATTTCGGCCTTTGTTGTTGTTGTTGGCAGAATAAGTGAAGTGAGCTTTCTTCTTCTGCTCACCATGGGAGTTGTTCTTGGAAAAGGTGAAGCCTTCATAGACTCCATTTTCCACACTTAGTTCGAGCCATTCGGCTCGTTCAGTGAGCTCAATGAAGGTCCTGGATGGTGCTGTGGAGATCAATCCTCTTAACGGCTGCAAAAAGTTGTTGAGGATTGAGGACAGGGCGTGCCTTTCCGAGATAGGATCTCTCATTTTGTTGCAGGCCGATCTCCATCTGTGGATAAAGTCCCGCGCCTTTTCATTTTCATTCTGCCTGAGGTTGCAGAGATGACTCAATGTAGGCAGCGCTTCTGTGTTGAACAAGAAGCGTTCAATGAATAGATTTACAACTTTGTCGAACTGCTTAAGCTCGATTGGGTTGATATGCTCAGCATACCACTTGGCTGCAACTCCTTCCAAGCTGCAGAGGAAGCATAGAAATAGTGCTTTGTTGTCCCTTTTGAACTGAGAGCATTCTGCGAAGAATGTGGCGAGATGAGCTTTTGGGTCACCAAAACCATCGAACTTGATGAATTTACAGGGGAGATTCTCCAGATCATCATCCCCTTCTAAGCCGTCATAGAAGTCCTCACTGGTGAAGACTTTCTTGCCCTTGTCGCGGGCTTGCAGATCCTTGCGCTTACAAAGGCTCTTCTGCCTCTCTGCTCTTTGATCTGCGGCTTTTACTTTGGCCACGTTTCTGAAATGCCGGAGGCACCTCATATTCTTCATCAGTATTTTTAGTTGAGTCTGATTCATCTGAAATCTCTTCTGGCTGGATTTGCTTCTTGGAAGCCTTCTTACCCCTGTGACCATGGAACTTTTCTCTGAATGGGTTCCTTTCTGAGCTGATCTCGGGTTGCTCATTCATCATTTTGTTCATCATCTTGCGAAACATGGCATACATTTGAGGGTCTATGCCATCATCTTCTTGTTGCTGCTCTTGACTCTTCTCGGATCGGGGGGAACCCATTTCTTCTTCCGAGGCTGATGAGTACTGCGGTGTTGCTGTCCTTTTGCCTGATCTTGTTTGCACCATCAAATGTTGTGGATGCTCTCTGCAGGGCAAAGACCTGATTAGATTTTGTAGGAATTGATTTTTTGGAAGAAATATTTGCTGAAAATATGGTAGACAATTTAATAAAAGATATCTCATTACTAGGGACTGAGTCATCGTGGGAATCACGACAATTGTGTTGTCATTCCTTCTGCAAAAGAAATAAACAACGAAAATATGCCTTGTTACCTAGGCGAGGTCGTCAAACCACAATGGAAAGAGAGACAATTTTATAGAAATGAGGAAACATGACTTTATTGATCTTGACAAAGAGGTGGGGGACAAACAATTTGCCACCATTCATGATAGTCGGCAGACACTCTAGGACCTGAAAAGATTTTAAGAGAGACAAAGGAATGCCAGCTGTAGCGGGCAAAATGATATGCCCTGGACCATTGTGCGGAAGTGAGGTCGAACTCTGCCATAGCTCCTGATAATAGTCGGGCTTCAACATACTGCTGCCTCTGGGAGAACTGCCGAACACATCTCTCTGGTTGGTAGTAAGTGCAGAAGAAAGGTCCCAGCAACTTGAACTGCTTGCCATAAGCGTAGGTATATCTGGGAGGAGATATTTGCCGATCAAAATAGTCCCAAACAACGTCATCTTCTTGAATGTTGTTGATCATGGTTCGGTACTGCGCTACTGGAAGGAGTTTTTGACCATTGTATCTGAAAGAGCTTGCTCGGGCTGGAACATGTTGGAAAAACCAGGACTGAAGTGCGTAGATGCAACATTCAACTAAAATGGATTCTCCAAGTGAGAATCGAGTCAGACCATGATATAGGAAAGCGAGCGCTGCCATGGCTATGGAGAGGCGATTGGTTTGTCGACTTCCCCATCTTCTCATAAGCTGGATTATTCTGATGTCCATGTAGTTTTGTCCGTTTGGAAAGAGGGATAATCCTACAGTGCACAGAACCATTGCATTCTGAATCCTTTCTTTGGCTGTTCTTGATAGCGAGCTGACTTCGACGAAGGTCACGTACTGGCGGTACAACTCAAGTAGGTCAACATATTCATTTCCTTCCAACTGGATCAGAGGCCAAGATCGACGGCCTGTCATACGAGCTAAGGAGTCTCGGGGGTCCAAACCCTTGACATTGATAAGGAATTGATGCTCTAATGGGTCTCCTGGTTGACCGGCTGGTTCTGGTAACCCCATGATTTCTGAAAATTCATCCATTAAGACGGTCATTTCTCCCCATGGGAACCAGAAGGTGCACGTTAGAGGATTCCATCGCTCCGCCATTGCTTGGATCAGGTTGCCATTGATGGTCTGCTTTCCGACTGCTGATGCCAGTTCTAATCCGCACTCGCTCAAATGGTCCGGGAACATTCTGGAAAAGCTTTTTAGCCAGAAATAGTACCACTGGGGAATGAAAGTTCTGGTGCTAAGGGCTCGATGTTCAGGACGACCTTGTCGCACCTCGTAAGAGATGTGACCTTCAGGAAAGATAGGATCGACTTGACTGGATGCCATCAAACTGAAAACAGAGAAAGACTCAGAATGAGACTTAGGAAAATGTGAGAAATTTTGAAAAATTTTGCAGGCAGGATAAAAATGCAGCTGGAAATTTGGGATCCAGTAGAATGGTAGAATGAAAAATCGCCTGGAGTTTTGAAAGAAATTGGATATTTGAGAAAATTATCCAGGATTTGAGAAAAAGACCTAATGAGTTGAAAAAAAAAAACATTGGGAAATATAAAGAATTGAGAAAATCATACATACAATCACATCCTACACAAACATTTATGCACATTCAGCACTCCCTAACAGGATGACTCTAAATGCATCAATTTGAAAATAGTTGTAGGACCTTAATCCTAACTCTAGGTTCAGATCATCTTTGTCCAATCCAGTTATGCCGATATACTCGAACCGAAATCCGAGGTACGTGGCATAGAATTTCAACTCGGGTTCTAAGGTAAGGTTTTCCAACATCCTTGAGCGCCTACCGATATACTTCGGACTGTGGCCCGCGGTACGTGGTAGGGGGGTGTTAACCCAAATAATTGGCCCAGTTGTGAGGCTCTGTCCCGAACTAGGGTTCTGGAAGAGAGCCCAGCAACGTGAAGACCGGGTAATGATAGGTAATTGGGATTTTAAAAAAAATGATCACATGCAAGAAATAGATGGCTCTAAGTCCTAGAGAGATAGACTTTTGAAAATCTTTTGAAGAAAGCATACATTGTTTGCATTCAGATCCTAAATTAAGGAGAGTTGTATTTAGACCTAAGTCTATGTGAACATGAAAATTTCTCCTCAATCTGGTCCTACCAAACCATGCCTAGTCTATATGCAGTCAATGTCAGCTAGGTCAGAATCTAGGCTCCTAGGCTCACATGATATTGAAAGTAAAAGAGCTGACATTTTGTGAACATAATTTTGATGATTAAACTAAGTCAAGCATAATTTAGGTCAGACAAGGACAGGTCCCATCACGGTCGCCAAACCTGTTATCGTCGCAAAATTTTTCCCGTCTTCCCTTCCTTGCGGAAGAGAGAGAGGGAAGCGCTTTCGCGCTTCAAACTTGACCGGATTTTGGAAAATGTTTTGAAATACTCGCCTCCGTTTTGAAAATTGCGGGAAAATCCATGGGATGGGGCTCGACCTGTCGGTACGAGGTTCGATCGTTCCTGCCGCCTTTAACAGGGGTAATCGAACCAAGGACCAAAATTGTGCTTGACTTAGTTAAATCATCAAAATCGTGTTCTACCCTATATGCACAAAGAATTCAGGCATGTGCTATGAGATTTTGGAAAATGCAGCTTGGGAAAACATGATGTATGCTTGGAAAATATTTGGAGTTGAAAAGAATTTCTCAGGAAAAAGATGAAAGTCAATTTCTCAAGATAACTCATGTGAAAAAGGGTTTTTGAAATCACGGGAAAGTTCATGAAGATGTGGGAAAATCACGAATGGTTGAAAATCCTGGGAAAATGGAAGTGATTCTTGAGAAAAAGGTGAACATTTGAAAAGGAAAACACCTCTTAGGAAAAAGCTTCAAGTTTTGAAAGTATTCTTGGGAAAATGATTGAAATACATGGGAAAACCCTTGTGGAGAATGAAAATTGAAACTTGGGAAATTGAAATCTTGGGAATCTTAGCTTTGAAACACTTGGAAATCGATTTTGATTTTGAGAAAGATGAGAGACTTCTTTTGAAAATCTTGAGAAAATAACCTTTTCCATGGAAAATTGTGAAAAAACTTGACTTGGGAAAACTGATTTTGAAAAATTCTCAGAGTTTCTTGAGAAATCGATTTCTTGAGAATGAAGTTTTCTTAAGAAAATCACGGGAAAATTAATGATTTCATGATGCAAATGATATGAGTGAATGAATGCACTTTGAAAGATTTTCTAAGAAATTTGTTGGAAAATGTGTATTAAATCAAAATAAATCCTTCACATATCCTGACTGTGGCCATGAATATGTTCAGGGTTTAATTGATTTAATGCACAATGCTTTGAAAACATTGGAAATATGATGTGCATTTTAAGATAGCCTAGGAGTGTAGGCTCAATGTGACTAGTAGAAAGATGATGGATCTGGGTCTCGTCCATATTCCGACTAGGGCCGTAAATATGGACTCCACCGAGTTCATCAACTCCCTAAGAGTTGGTGCACGTGCCATTCGTGTACATCCATAGTGCTTTTGAAATAAAAATGCATGAATCATATAAGCAGGATATGGCATAAATTTAAACTATATGATATGCATCCTAGTCTAAGCAGGAAATTAAATCTCTTATTCCAAAATTTACATTATTACATCACTAAATAAATGAAATAAAAGCAATTTGCAGACTTCAGCTCCTTCTTTTGAATGTGATTGTCAAACCTTGAAATGGGGTTAGCTCAAATATGTGGGTTTTTCCAAGATTTTCCAATAATATTCTGAAATTATTGGATTTAATTGGATATAAACCCTAATTTCATGCTTCCTTGATATTTGAAATGATGTAAATGCAAGCAATTCGGTGGAAAATAGTTTGAAATTCGAAATGGTGGTCAAAATAACCAAAATACCCCTAATTATAAAGTTATACCTTTAAAATTAGGGTTTTTTGAAGGAAAACTTGGTAAAATTGAGATTTCGAAATTCAAATTGAAACAAATGATGATGAAATGCAGTATGAGACATTATGACATGCTGCTAAACACATTAGGACTATAAAATCAGAATTTGGCATTTTGCAATTTATCCAAAATAACGAATTTCGCTTGGATCCGGGTCCTGCGGGACCCTGTTTTGGTATTATGGCTAATTCGAACCTCAAATGGATTTCAAATTGCACCAAATTCGGTATGAAGCATCTACCTACTCTGATAAACAGCCTAGCATGCTAAAAAATCACGAAATGATATGATTTAAATGCTAAAATTTAAAGGAAATCCTAAAAATGGTGGATTTTGCCTATGGATCCGAACCAAATGCAATGCTTAATATGATAATGCAAGATTTACAACATAAAAACTTCTGATATTTTGCAGACTGCTAAAGGACCCAAAATGGAACATTTTTGGTTTTTACAGACTCGGTATTTGAGTCATGGTGAGTTCGGTAACATGGATTTGGTTCTGACAGAGGTAAAAATCGACCTGATCTAACATAAAATGCTAAATAAATAAAAAACAGACATGAAAATTTCTAATATTTAACAGACATGCTCACGACACCTATATGGACAATTTTCATGTTCATGACTTTAGCATTGAATCAACATAAACACAGATAAAAATATAACTTTTTAATCCTAAATTGACAGAATAGACAAATGTGACAAAACAGAGGACTAACAAGAAAAATCCGAAGCAGGTATCAAAACTATTCTAAAAATCACAGGCTTTCAGATGCAAACAAAAGATACCACCGACATAACTTTCACTTTTTACAGTTTTTGATTTGGAGCAACACACAAAGAGAACCCATCGACCTAAGTCCATCCAAAGTCTTAGAGGCCCAAATCAGGCTCTGACACGTGTCCCGAACTCTCGGATTTTTTTCAGACATGAAAAAAAATCAGAAAAATCTGAGAACATCAGGTTAAAAATTAGACATTCTCTCGAGTTCATAACATCTTTCGGATCGAAAATCGGATCTCCCATGAGGTAGATCTCGATTTTACAAGTCGGAAAATACTTTTTAAAACGCATCCCGGGTAACAAAATCCGACTTATCATTTTGAATGTTTACTGCAGTAAACAAATTCAAATGCTTCCGAATTTTTGGCACAATTCTAGGAACTCCTAAGGGCGCATTCCGTGATTTTTTTGGGATTTTTAATAAAAAATAAATGCATGAAATGATGTGTGGCCTGACTGACAAAAACAGAGAACTACTGAAAATGAGCAGAATTGAAATAGATGCTAAATTAATCCTAATTAATTCATGAAACGTGCTAAATTAAGGAAATAAAATGCAAATTAAATGTAGATCAATGCATGAATGCTAAAAATCATCAAAAAAGCATAATCATGTATTTTTATATATGCCGTTTCATGAGAATAGCTCAATCCATCTCTCGGATGAGCTCTTTCTTAAAACGACTCTCGAATCGAATTATGAAATCAAATCAAGAGGAAAAGAGGTGCACCTTGCTTCGTTAGGCAGCGTTGAAGCTCTTGAAAGGGGGGGCTATCACGGGCTTCGTTCGTCCATCGATCCGAGCTTCGGGTGATTCACCAAAATGGACCCACCGTGCCTTCTTCACTGAGCCAAAGGGGGAGTGAATTCCAAAATGCAAAAATCGGATTCTCAAGAAGGCTAGGTCGAATTTCCAAGTCCAACAGGAGTTCTCAAAAGATGGTCTCCCCATGCTGGGCGTGGAGCCTTGTTTTTATAGATTTTCTGAAAAAATTTGAATTTCAAACAGGCTCAATCTGAGCCCTCCATGTGGCGCCATCTCAGGGGGTGCTATCTGGGGGTTTGAAATTCGAATTTGGCTTTTGCAGGGAGCCCTCAGGTGGCGCCACCTCATGGTGTGCTACTTTTATTAAAAATAAAATAAAAATAAAATTTGAAGCCAAGTGGGACTCTGGATTGGCACCACCTCAAAAGGTGATTTGAGGTGTAAAGCTAGAAACAATAGGAGCATGCCATGTGGCGCCACCTCTGGAGGCTCTTGACATGTGTCAGAAGGACAGGAGTGGAGGAAGCAGGCTGTGCCACCCCAGAGGAATTCAAATTCTACTTTTCTGCAGGAAAGGAGAGGCTGACATGTGGCATTTCCTCAGAGTGGCTCCTACGATGCCATGTGGCAGGAGAACATGAATGGAGGAAGCAAAATGCGCCACCTCAGAGGGGGGTTTTTCTACTTTTTTTGATGCAGGGAGGTCTGAACATGTGGCAGACAAGTGTCAGTTGTCTGGTGAGGTCTTCTCAAATGGCGCCACCTCAGAAGGTGAACTTGAATTTCAAATGGAGGTTGGCTCTGGAGGAATGAAGGATGGACATGTGGCAGTTCCTCAGAGTGGCTCCTACGATGCCATGTGGCAAGAGGTAGGAAAAGGAGGGACATGTGGCACCCTCATATTCAAAGTAGAAAAAGGTAGAACTCCAGGATTTTCGCCACCTAGCTCTTGTCTTAAAATTTTTGAATGGTTGCTTTTCTGATGGAAGCCAAGAGTGACATGTGTCCTCTACTTTTTCTGAAGGAGGTAGAAGGAGACATGTGTCACCTGCTTTTTCTGAAAGAAGCAAAGAATGACACGTGGCAGAGGGAAGAAAAGGAGGCCCAAGCCATGTGGCGCCATCTCAGACAAAATGGAAAAGGTGAAGTTCAGGATTTGCGCCACCTATGGAGAGATTTGAATATTTGAATTCTAGCTTTTTCTGAAGAGAGCAGGAAATGACACATGGCATCTACTTTTTCTGAGAAGAGCAAAGAATGACATGTGTCCTCTGCAGGAGACACTCTCCAAATGGCGCCACCTCAGAGGAGACAAGCCTACTTTTCTAGAGGAAGCTAGGAGTGACACGTGTCTCCTACTTTTCTGAGAAAGGTAGGGAGAGACATGTGTCAGGCTACTTTTTCTGAAGGAGGGAGAGGTTGACACGTGTCCTCTGCAGGAGACACACTTTAAGTGGCGCCACCTCAGAGGAGACAAGCCTCCACTTTTTCTAGACAGGACAACCTATGACACTTGGCATCTCCTGGTGTTCTTTGAAATGACACATGGCGCATGATAGGATACTAACACATGACAGATAAATGGGATGACATGTGGCGGCTTCTTAAGGTAGCCCCACACTGACACTTGACATGGAAATGGGAGGAGAGAGAAAAGACAAGTGGCGCCAATCCAGGGGACAAGGCTCCTATATTTTTGGGTTTTTCAAAATTCAAATTTTTAAAAGAAAAGCTTGTGTGACACCACCTCAGTGTGGGTCCCACATTGCTTCTTTATTGAAATAAGGATAAAACAACAACTTCTTTTTGGAATTTTCATAAAATCTGGACTAATTGGTAAAACAGGAATTTTTGGAAAGAGTTGGCCCTGTAGGGAAATTTTGTAAAAGGAAGATATTTGAAATAGCTAACAAAAAGGCAAAATCTGAGTTGAAGTGGTTGAAATCCATATTGAAAACTATCCAGATCGTTTTTCTGAGGAAATATTTTGAAATTCAGAATCCTGGGGGTAAAATGGGAAGAATTGATAATTTTGAAGACCCAGGGTTTTAAAAACAATTTTGAAAAGAGTTGAAACTCGAATCTGGATTGAAAATTTTGAAATCAAGAGTTCTGGACCTCGAAATGACATGCTGTGCAGTGCAGTGATATGAAATGCTCATGCAATGATATGCAATGTCATGTCTTATGCAATAGAATCTTGAACCAAGACTTGGAGATTCCTGTCTCCTGTCAGGAGTAAAATTTTGAACATCTGAGATAAAAATAAAGAAATTTTGAGAGTTGCAGATGAAATTTAGACTTTTGCAAGGTTCGGGCTCAGAAAATGACCATTTTGCCCTCCAGCGATTTCAAAGGTTGAATGATGATGTTTGGTGGAGATGTCGGGGAGGTGAGTGAAAATTTGGGGTGTTTACAAATTGAACTAAGGATCAAAAGTGGGCTTAAGTTTGCTCAACTTGTCTAAATTGTTGTTCTATTTCTAAATGCACAAAGAATCAAGCATGTGCTATGAATTTTCTGAAAAGTAAAGATTTTAAAACATGATGTTTGCTTCTGAGATTTGAAAACATGATGTTTCCAAAGTTTTTTTTTTGAAACGCCTAATTTAAGAGTTTTAGTTACCAGAACCTGATAAATAGAATAAAATAGTGTGTATCTACTGAACCATCCCCCCATGCTTGAATGACATTGTCCCTAGTGGCATGTAGAGATATAAAATTGTAATGTAGATGCACACTAAAACAGTAATACAGATACGGGAAAAAGAATAGATACAACCTGATATGATCGAGCCTCTAAAGCTGATGATTGACTTGATTTCGCACCACAACTATGCATATATGAATGCATAGTTGTCTGTTGATCTGGTCAATGGTCTGCTTCTGAAGGCATGCTCTATGTATGGCAACTTGGACTCATGCATTGAGGCATCAGATGGAACGGTGTTCATGCATGACAACAATGAAATCCAAAACAAAAGTCAGAACAGAACACATAAACAAATAACTATTTTATTTCTAGTATACATATGATACACCCTAACTAACAATTAATTAACACCTAAAACAACTAAACTATGTCAGAATTACTCTATATGATGAAAATAGCAAACCTAAATCTAAATCTAAATCAATAAATTTAGCAAATATAGAGAATCACAAGCTATATTCTCTAAACTCACATACCTAATCGCTCCTTGAATCCTGAAATTCAGTGAATCAAAGGAAACAACATATGAATCTTATATATGCTAACTATGTTAAATCCTACCGACTAAAACAAATAAAAGCAACTAACTAAACACATATTAATAAACTGAAATTTCAGAAATAACAGAATATAATCGTCGTTCCCCGACAACGGTGCTAAAATTTGGTTGCACTTTTGCAGTGGTTATTTTTAAAACATTATTTTCATTAAAAGCATTTGGAAAATCATCAACCAAAGATAATAAAAATTGATTTTCCACAGATGTGGCGAGTACGGGTCGAATCCATAGGGAACGAGATATATTCTGAATTAAATCTAAAACATCAATTTATTAATATCACAATTATTTACAACTATGTTAATATTACAATTATAATTAAATAACAATCTAAAAAAATGAAAATGAACTAAAACAGGTTTCTAAGTCTTCGCCAGATCGCCAGGGTAATTCTGTCTTTTCGTCACACGTGCATCTGCACTTCGCATTGTAAATATACCTATAGATCTGTTTTTAACTTATCAACCTAAAACACGAAAATAAAGAGTCAGTATGGAATCAAGAATTAATTCTAAGTTATATCTATAACTATTTCTGAACTAATTACTGAATTAAACTACGATGAAAAATAAACAAAACTTAAAACTAAAATTTCTAACTAAACTAATGAAGTAAATATACTTTAACTAGTCTAACTACTGTTAGTTCACTAACTATATGTTAGAAAATACTAAAAACTACGTAAAATCAAACAACTAGGTAAATGATTGTTTTGTCACTAAATAGTGCAAAATTAAATTCAAATAGGTTTTCGCCAACACGATGTATGAAGGGGCAAACTAAGTTCGATTCTAAGTATTTCCCTTATGTTCTCTTTCTGACAGACTCAAGAGTCTAACGGACTTTACGGAACTGAAAAACTCATCCGGGAACTCCGGATATAAGCATTTCAAGTTCGATAAAACTTATAGAATCGTTTGACCCGAAATCTAAAATCGCGTAAAACCTAATTTTGCAGAATACTTAAAAGGCAAACCAAATCAACTCTGAATGAGTTGATTTTTTGTTTGCATGCATTTAACACACTAATGAATAACATAGAACATTAAATTTGAGAAAACTCAGAAAACTGCGAATAAAATGAGAATTGCAAGTTGGTGCAAAAATTAGGTGTTTTCTTGAATGCACTATTCATTTCAATGAATGCGAGGCTTGCACTATTGCTTATAATCCTGTAATTACAGTCATATACAGTTCTAATACTAACATACTAACCGAAAGTAAATCGAATTACACTAAAACAACAAAATCTACATTAACTATCTACATTAGTTACGAGGAATATCACTAGTGCTAAATTAAAACATTATGTTAAGCTAAGTTAAACTATTCTACAACTATGAATTAATAATCTATGTTAACTTGCTAACATCAACTAACCTACTGCTAATTACAAAGAAAGAATAAACAGTACAATCTATCTAACACCAAAAATTAACTATTGCGAAAATCTACCTAAACACTACTAAATCAAGGTTCAACTAATACATAATTAAATCTAAACTACTGCACCCTACTTAACCACTAATTAACAATTACCAACAACCTGCATACTATTAAAACAGAAAATTACAATTAGAATTACTCATACTTGGATGCCGTTGGGTAAATCCACCCGATTTTGGGGATTTTTACAATTTCTCTAACACACACAATACATGCTAATTAAACAACACTAAAACTGATTAAACACCTAGTACAACACAATTAATTTCTGCTATTTTCATTACTAGATTATAAAGCTAATGGCTCCAACCGGTTAGAATCAGTCCAACCGGTTTGGGCGTTAACAACAATAAGGGATTTTACAAGCTACAAAATGCAATTCAATTTCAACCAAAATCCTAAATACACTTACAATGAAGGCTGAAGCACTAGGGTGCTGATTCTATGGCTGGAAAACAGAGGATAAACACAGGCACAACCAAAAAATAAACCACACGCATAAACTAAATATCATAGCTGCAATACAAATCAAACTAACTACAAAGTGGACACCCAGACGCCCTCTATGTGCTGGTTTATGCACAAAATACGTATGCTATGGCTGAACAAAAGACAAAAAAACAGAAAATGCAGACAACAAAAACAATACAACATGTGATGGGGTTCTAGCTAGAAGAATTGGGGAAAAGAAAGAAGACGAACCTCTTGAGGCCGTCCAACGAATGGGGAGGTAGGAGGGAGCGGACTTTGCCCTGCAGATGTGCCAAAATACCCTCGGTGATACTGTCTAACCGTGATTTACTGCAAGAAGTTGGAGCTTACAGCAGGTGGAACTCCGAATGGGGCGTGAATCCAATGACGAAGGAAGAAGGTCAGATGGGGGTAGGGCCGACCAGCCATGGCAGGGTAGACAACACCCATGCCATGGCTGGAGTCCTTCCATAGCTGCGAGTTCTTGAAAAATGGAGCATGAAGTGTTAGTTCCAGCAAGGGGAAAGCATGAAAGGTTCTGAAAAAGAAAGAGAATGAAGGGAAGGAGGGAGGCTAGCCAAGGAGGCTGCGATTTCTCTACACGCCCATGGAGGATGAAGAAAACGGTGGCTGCAAGGGGTGGCTGGAGAAGAAGGTGAAGGAGTTAGAATCGGGCCCCTAGGGCACAAAAACGAAGGCAAAGACGCCCCTTGCTGGGCGTCTCTTTCTATTTAACGAATAGCCTTCTTTTTGGAAATTCCAAAAAGAGGATTAAAAAGAAAATATTTTCTAGGCGCCTTTTGTGAGGGTTTTTTTAGCAATTCTTTTAAAATTCTTGAATGGGGTTGGTGCTGGGTTGAAATGGGGTATTTTAGTCCAGATCCAAGGCCCAGAATGGGCGTTTGGATCTAAAATGTCCAATTTCGCCCTGAGGTTTGACCCGCTTCACTGTAATGCAATAACTTTCTCGTTTTAAGTCCAAATCAAACGAAATTCAAACTGTAGCTCCATGACATCAATATGCACCTAAGTGTGGGTTTTAAACCTAAAAATGATGCATTTATGCACTGAAAATATGTTATGCTTACGCGTACTTAATGCATCATCAAATACCCCCATGCTAGAATAATTGCTAGTCCCTAGCAATATACCCTACCCTCGCGATGAAGATATGAACTACCCGAATAAAAATGCAAATTCTTATTAAACAACTAACTCACTTTCGTAGGAATGACGGTTGCATTTATCACATGCAACAAGCCCTTTAAACCCCTGGGTTACCCTAGTGGACGAGCAAGGTCTCGTGAGGGTTTACAGAGATGCTACCCAAAAACATCAAAAATCATGCAGAAATTTAAATTTTTCTTCTAAAATGCTAGGCAATTCCAGAAATCAAATTTAGCAGACATTTCATTTACTTTTTCACTTCTCAGAACATAATTAGAGATTTTATGCCTCCACGATAAAAAATTTCCTTTCACTCTTCTAAAAATCGCATTTATCTATGATTGTTTCTCCGAAAATAATGTATTATCATGCTATTATTCATTTTTCATCACTTGTGTCTTTTTCTGCACAGTCTTTCATTCTACTTCTAAGTAATGATTTTTTCTTTTCATTTAAGCTCTCATTTTCTTTTTCATTGAATTTTCAATTTTTCCACTTTTTCAATTCTTTTCTTTTCTTTTCATTCGCCTGCGTGTGGTCTGCTTTTGTGCCCTGTGCAATGTTAATGCCTTCTTATACCACTATCTGTATGTTAAAGACACAAAAGTGACTTCCTTCATTTACCTTTTTGACACAAGATTTAGACAATTCAACTTGTATCTGGCCTCAGCTTCCGAGGCTCATAAAGCTTTCCTTCTCCTTTTCGGGTAGAATGCAAACGCTTTAACTAGCTTCTCCACTCATCTTACTCGGGATTGTGAAATCATCCAAACAACCTAACGCAAATTCTTTTCTTTTAAGCTCGAGCTTTTCCTAATATTTTTTATTTACTTAGTAGTTTATTTCAAACTGTGCTTACTTATACTTTGTTATTCAAAATTAGCTTTTCGCATTCAGATACAGTATTTTTTTTGAACTTCACATAAATACTCATTCTTTTCAGCGTTGTTCAGAAAAAATTTCCTCATGAGGCTTCTAAAAGTTTCTAACATGTCTGATTATGTTAACAACATTCATATATGCTAAATTGTTTTTTTTGAAACACCTAATTTAAGAGTTTTAGTTACCAGAACCTGATAAATAGAACAAAACAGTGTGTATCTACTGAACCATCCCCCCATTCTTGAATGACATTGTCCCTAGTGGCATGCAGAGATATAAAATTGTAATGTAGATGTACACTAAAATAGTAATACAGATACGGGAAAAAGGATAGATACAACCTGATATGATCGAGCCTCTAAAGCTATGATTGACTTGATTTCGCACCATAACTATGCATATACGAATGCATAGGTTTTTGTTGATTTGGTCAATGGTCTGCTTCTGAAGGCGTGCTCTATGTATGGCAACTTGGACTCATGCATTGAGGCATCAGATGGAACGGTGTTCATGCATGACAACAATGAAATCCAAAACAAAAGTTAGAACAGAACACATGAACAAATAACTATTTTATTTCTAGTATACATATGATACACCCTAACTAACAATTAATTAACACCTAAAACAACTAAACTATGTCAGAATTACTCTATATGACAAAAATAGCAAACCTAAATCTAAATCTAAATCAGTAAATTTAGCAAATATAGAGAATCACAAGCTATATTCTCTAAACTCACCTACCTAATCGCTCCTTGAATCTTGAAATTCAGTGAATCATAGGAAACAACATACGAATCTTATATATGCTAACTATGTTAAATCCTACTGACTAAAACAAATAAAAGCAACTAACTAAACACATATTAATAAACTGAAATTTCAGAAATAACAGAATATAATCATCGTTCCCCGACAACGGTGCCAAAATTTGGTTGCACTTTTGCAGTGGTTATTTTTAAAACATTATTTTCATTAAAAGCATTTGGAAAATCATCAACCAAAGATAATAAAAATTGATTTTCCACAGATGTGGCAAGTACGGGTCGAATCCATAGGGAACGAGATATATTCTGAATTAAATCTAAAACATCAATTTATTAATATCACAATTATTTACAACTATGTTAGTATTACAATTCTAATTAAATAACAATCTAAAAAAATGAAAATGAACTAAAACAGGTTTCTAAGTCTTCTCCAGATCGCCAGGGTAATTCTGTCTTTTCGTCACACGTGCATCTGCACTTTGCATTGTAAATATACCTGTAGATTTGTTTCTAACTTATCAACCTAAAACACGAAAATAAAGAGTCAGTATGGAATCAAGAATTAATTCTAAGTTATATCTACAACTATTTCTGAACTAGTTACTGAATTAAACTACGATGACAAATAAAGAAAACTTAAAACTATAATTTCTAACTAAACTAATGAAGTAAATATACTTTAACTAGTCTAACTACTGTTAGTTCACTAACTATATGTTATAAAATACTAAAAACTACGTAAAATCAAACAACTAGATAAATGATTGTTTTGTCTCTGAATAGTGTAAAATTGAATTCAAATAGGTTTTCGCAAATAGGATGTATGAATGGGCAAACTAAGTTCGATTCTAAGTATTTCTCTTTTGTTATCGTTTTGACAAACTCAAGAGTCTGACGAACTTTACGGAACTGAAAAACTCATCCGGGAACTCCAGATATAAGTGTTTCAAGTTCGATAAAAATTACAGAACCGTTTGACCCGAAATCTAAAATCGCGTAAAACCTAATTTTGCAGAACACTTAAAAGGAAAATCAAATCAACTGTGAATGAGTTGATTTTTGGTTTTCACGCATTTAACACACTAATGAATAGCATAGAATAGTAACTTTGAGAAAACTCAGAAAACTGCGAATAAAATGAGAATTGCAAGTTGGTGCAAAAATTAGGTGTTTCCTTGAATGCACTATTCATTTCAATGAATGCGAGGCTTGCACTATTGCTTATAATCCTGTAATTACAGTCATATACAGTTCTAATACTAACTTACTAACAGAAAGTAAATTGAATTACACTAAAACAACAAAATCTATATTAACTATCTACATTAGTTACGAGGAATATCACTAGTGCTAAATTAAAACATTATGTTAAGCTAAGTTAAACTATTCTACAACTATGAATTAATAATCTAAGTTAACTTGCTAACATCAACTAACCTACTGCTAATTACAAAGAAAGAATAAACAGTACAATCTATCTAACCCCAAAAATTAACTATTGTGAAAATCTACCTAAACACTACTAAATCAAGGTTCAACTAATACATAATTAAATCTAAACTACTGCACCCTACTTAACCACTAATTAACAATTACCAACAACCTGCATACTATTAAAACAGAAAATTACAATTAGAATTACTCATACTAGGATGCCTAGATCGGTTGGGTAAATCCACCCGATTTTGGGGATTTTTTCAATTTCTCTAACACACACAATACATGCTAATTAAACAACACTAAAACTGATTAAACACCTAATACAACACAATTAATTTCTGCTATTTTCATTACTAGATTATAAAGCTAATGGCTCCAACCGGTTTGGGCGTTAACTACAATAAGGGATTTTACAAGCTACAAAATGCAATTCAACTTCAACCAAAATCCTAAATACACTTACAATGAAGGCTGAAGCACTAGGGTGCTGATTCTATGGCTGGAAAACAGAGGATAAACACAGGCACAACCAAAAAATAAACCACACGCATAAACTAAAAATCACAGCTGCAATATAAATCAAACTAACTACAAAGTGGACACCTAGACGCCCTCTATGTGCTGGTTTATGCACAAAATACGTATGCTATGGCTGAACAAAAGACAGAAAAATAGAAAATGCAGACAACAAAAACAATACAACATGCGATGGGGTTTTAGCTAGAAGAATTGGGGAAAAGAAAGAAGTCGAACCTCTTGAGGCCGTCCAACGAATGATGAGGTAAGAGGGAGCTGACTTTGCCCTGCCGATGTGCCGAAATACCCTCGGTGATACTATCTAACCGTGCTTTACTGCAAGAAGCTGGAGCTTACAGCAGGTGGAACTCCGAATGGGGCGTGAATCCAATGACGAAGGAAGAAGGTCAGATGGGGGTAGGGCCGACCAGCCATGGCAGAGCAGACAACACCCATGCCATGGCTGGAGTCCTTCTATAGCTGCGAGTTCTTGCAAAATGGAGCATGAAGTGTTAGTTCCAGCAAGGGGAAAGCATGAAAGGTTCTGAAAAAGATCGAGAATGAAGGGAAGGAGGGAGGCTAGCCAAGGAGGCTGCGATTTCTCTACACGCCCATGGAGGATGAAGAAAACGGTGGCTGCAAGGGGCGGCTGGAGAAGAAGGTGAAGGAGTTAGAATCGGCCCCCTAGGGCACAAAAACGAAGGCAAAGACGCCCCTTGCTGGGCGTCTCTTTCTATTTAACGAATAGCCCTCTTTTTGGAAATTCCAAAAAGAGGATTAAAAAGAAAATCTTTTCTAGGCGCCTTTTGTGAGGGGTTTTTTAGCAATTCTTTTAAAATTCTTGAATGGGGTTGGAGCTGGGTTGAAATGGGGCATTTTAGCCCAGATCCAAGGCCCAGAATGGGCGTTTGGATCCAATGTCAAAAAATTTTATTAGACATTCAATTACGCATATATGTGTACTAAGGGTATAAAAAAAATTCATAGTGATTCAATCATAAATATATGTGTTCTAATGCAGTCAAAAAAATTTCACAGTCATTAAATAATTCATATACGTGTTCTACGGTTGTCAAAAAAATTTCATAGGGATTCAATCATCAGGATATGTATTCCAATGTTGTCAAATTTTTATTATACTGATTTATTCATGCATATATGTGTTATAATGCTGTCAAAAATATTTTATAGTGATTTAATCATGAATATATGTGTTCTATGGTTGTCAAAAAAAATTCATAGTGATTCAATCATGCTTACAAGTGTTCTAAGGCTGTCAAAAGAATCTCATAGTGATTCAATCATGCATATATGTGTTTTAAGGCTGTCAAAAAAACTTCACAGTGATTCAATCATGCATATATGTGTTCTAATGTGGTCAAAATTTTTTTATAGAGATTCAATCACGCATATATATGTTCTAAGGCTATCAAAAAAATTTAATAGTGATTCAATCATGCATATATGTGTTCCAGAGCTGTCAAAAAAAATTCATAGTGATTCAATCATGCATACATGTATTCTATGGCTGTCAAAAATATTTCATACCGATTCAATCTTTCTTTTATGTGTTGTAGGGCTGCAAAAAAAATTTCATAGTGATTCAATCTTGCATATATGTGTTATAAGGCTATCAAAAAAATTTGTAGTGATTCAATCAATTATTACTGTCATTTAAGTCTGTCAAAAATATTTCATAGTGATTCAATCATGCATATATATGCTCTATGGCTGTAAAAAAAATATCATAGTGATTCAATAACGCATATATGTATTCTAAGGGTGTAAAAATAAATTCATTGTGATTCAATCATGCACATATATGTTCTAAGGCTGTAAAAATAATTTCATTGTGTTTCTTTCTTGCATATATGTGTTTTAAGGCTGTAGAAAAAATTCATAGTGCTTTAATCATGCATATATGTGTTCTAAGGTTGTCAAAAAATTTCATCATGATTCAATCATGCAGATATGTGTTCTAAGGTTGTCAAATTTTTTTATGGTGATTCAATCATGCATATACGTGTTTTAAGGCTGTCAAAAAAAGTTCATAGTGATTCAATCAAGCATATATGTGTCCTAAGGCTGTCAAAAAAATTTCATAGTGACTCAACAATGCAAATATGTGTTCCACGGTTGGCAAAAAAATTTCATAGTGACTCAATCATTCATATATGTGTTCTAAGGTTGTCAACAAAATTTTATAATGATTCAATCATGCATATATGTGTTCTAAGTCTCTCAAAAAAATTATATAGTGATTTAATAACACGTATATGTGTTCTAAGGCTGTCAAAAAAAATTCATAGTGACTCAATCAAGCATATATGTGTCCTAAGGCTGTCCAAAAAAAATTATAGTGATTCAATCATGCATATATGTGTTCTAAGGTAGTCAAAAAAATTCTATAGTGATTCAATCACCCATATATGTGTTCTAAGGCTGTCAAAAAAATTCCACAGTGATTCAATCGTGTATATATTTGTTCAAAGGTTGTCAATAAATTTTTTTAGAAATTCAATCATACATATATGTCTTCTAAGGCTGTCAAAAAAAATTTAAAGTGATTCAATCATGCATATATATCTTCTAAGGTTGTCAAAATAAATTCACAGTGATTCAATTATGCATATATGTGTTCTATTGTTGTCAAAGAAAATTTATAGTGATTCAATCATGCATATATGTGTTCTAATGCAGACAAAAAAAATTTATAAAGATTAAATCATGCATATATGTGTTTTAAGGCTATCAAAAAAAATTCATAGAGATTCAATCACCTAGATATATATTCTAAGGTTGTCCAAAAAAATTTTATGGTGATTCAATCATGAATATATGTGTTCTAATTTTCTCAAAAAAAATTATAAAGATTCAATCACGCATGTATGTGTTCTATGCCTGTCAAAAAAATTTTATAGTGATTCAATCATTCATATATGTGTTCTGAGGTGGTCAAAAAAAATCATAGTGATTCAATCATACATATATGTGTTCTAAGGCTGCAAAAAATTTTCATTACGATTCAATCATGCATATATATGCTCTAAGTCTATCGAAAAAATTTCATAGTGACTCAAAAATGCATATACGTATTCTACGGTTGTCAAAAAAATTATTATGATTCAATCATACATATATGTGTTCTAATGCTGTCAACAAAATCTCATAGAGATTTAATCATGCATATATATGTTCTAAGGCTGTCAAAAAAATTTCAAGGTGATTCAATCATGCATATATGTGTTCTAAAGCTATCACAAAAATTTCCTAGCGATTCAATCATGCAGATATGTATACTAACATTGTCAAAAAATTTCATAGTGATTCAATCAAGCATATATGTGTCCTAAGGCTGTCAAAAAAATTTCATAGTGACTGAATAATGCATATATGTATTCTATGGTTGTAAAAAAAAAATCATAGTGATTCAATCATGTATATATTGAAAGTGCACTAGGATCGAGGCAACGAGCACTAGAGGGGGGGTGAATAGTGCTTTTAAAACTTTCTGCGGAATATTGAATGATTTTGCAAATCTCAAAGCAAACACACAAAGAACACAAGATTTTATCCTGGTTCGGTCAAACCCGACCTACATCCAGTCCCCAAGCAAAACCCGCTTGAGATTTTCCACTATCAACCTTGTAAACTACAAGATCACACAGACCATAACCGGTCCCACTTTCAGTAACAACCCAACTGAAAGCAAACAACTCCTTTACACCAAGGAGTCTTTTTTACACAAAAGAAATAAGAACTTACAATACAACCTATGAGCCTTCCTTTTGAATGCAAATGAGATGCAATTGGCTTTTGAGGTTGTTGAAACACTCTACTCACGAATTCACTATCTCTCAAAGTGATTTGAGTGAAAAACTGAAGTGAAAATATCACGTGAGTGAGAAAATCAATACTTGAATGAATAGGAGTGAAAAGCAAGATTCAAATCGATTGAATTGTTGTTTTTGAGTGTAAAATGCACTCATATTTATAGTTAAAAGATTCCATACGTTGAGAGTATGAAAGGGTGTCAAAACGGTCCATTTCGAATGATCAAAACGTTTAAAAAATGAAAAGACACGCCTTTTTGAAGTTTCAGGAAAACGGCAAAATTAGTCGACTGAAACATCAGTTAGTCGACTAATAGTTAGTTATTAGTAGACTGACAGTTATCGTCGGTCGACTGATCTGTTGATCGAGCCGTTTGAAAATCTGAACTTTTGAAACTTAATCGACTGGAGAAAAGTTAGTCGACTGATAATATCATCAATAGACTGAAAAACCTTTTAGTCGACTGCTGCTAAAAACTTCTGAAAAACAAACATTCTGTTCGGTCGACTGATAAAAAGCATTAGTCGACTGCTGCTAAATTTTTCAGAAAACACATGTTCTGTTCAGTCGACTAAAAAAACATTAGTCGACTGCTGCTAATTTTCCAGAAAACATACATTCTGTCCAGTCGACTGATAAAACCTTCGGTCGACTAATTTGACAAGAATGACTTTTTAGAAAATATGGCGCGAAAGGATTAGTCGACTGATAAGTCTCTTGGTCGACTAATAAACATGAAAATTTAAAAAAAGAGTTTTCTAAAAAGATTTTCAAAAGAGTTTCTTTTAGAAAAGTTTTTCTAAAGACTTTTAAGGTGAAATGCAACCTAATTATGCACTCTAAGTAAGGCTCTTACAAGAATCTAAGACTTTTAATGAATTAAACATTTGCACACTAGTCTTCAAGGATTCTTCACTGAATTCTTCAATTTCTTCTTAGCCTTAGCTGAAATGCAGTTGATTCTACTTGCTCATCATCAAAACCTTGTACTTGAAGTATCATATATGGCTTCATTGTCGTAACAATCTCCCCCTTTTTTATGATGACAAACTTAATCAAAGATGAAGCATTTAGATGCATAGATGGAGATTTTACTCCCCCTATCAATATGCTGCAAAACATTAAAAGTTAGCACATTTAAAGCACATATATCACATATTGATTGGTTTGCATTTCCATTCATCATTTCTTCATGTATTTAGAAATACATTCATTCAAAGCTTTCTTTTTCTCTTAATTTTGCATTTCTCATGCAAGATCTCCTGTAATGTAATTGCTATCATCTTTTTCTCAAGATCTCCCTGCAATTTCAAAGTAATGCTATCTTTATCTTTTTCTCCCCCTTTGTCAGAATCAAAAAGAGTAAGGGCAAAAATAGCATAAGCAAAAATAGAGATAAGTTTAAAATATTACAACCCATAAAGTATGTTTTTCAAAGATCAAAGATCAGAAAAGAGAGTTTAGCAAATCCTTAATGGCAGTTACATCCTTCTGAATTGAAGCAAGTTGTTGAGTATAGTTGTTGAAGATGTGACTCATTCTAAAAACATCATCAGTCGACTAGAGATATATCGGTCGATTAATATAGTGCGATACATTCCAAAATTTAAAACACCAGTCGACTAGAATTTTATCGGTCGACTAATATAGTGCGATTTTGATATTTTGTTCAAAAATCAGCATTTTTATAAATCCAAAAACGAGCAAATATCTAGTTCTCTCCTAATTCTCATAAAATCTTCATTTTTAAGAGGTTTAGTGAAGATATCAGCATGTTGTTCTTTAGTGGAAATAAAATTTAACGAAATATCTCCTTTTAACACATGATCTCTTAAAAAATGATGTCTAACTTCAATATGCTTAGTTCTTGAGTGCTGAATAGGATTTTTCGAAAGATTTATAGCACTAGTGTTGTCACAATAAATAGTTGTTGTGGAGTAGTTCAAACCAAAATCTTTTAAGGTCTGTTTCATCCAAAGTACTTGTGAACATGCTAAACTAGCCGCTATATATTCAGCTTCAGTTGTTGAGAGTGATACTGAATTTTGCTTTTTACTAAACCAAGAGACTAAGGAATTTCCCAAAAAATGACAAGTTCCACTAGTACTCTTGCGATCAGATTTACTTCCTACAAAATCTGCATCACTATATGAAACTAAATCAAAGGAAGATGATTTTGGGTAAAACAAACCGAAATCTAAAGTATCTTTCAAATATCGAAGAATTTGTTTTACTGCAGTTAAATGAGATTCCTTTGGATTAGCTTGAAATCTTGCACACATACAAACACTAAACATAATATCAGGTCGACTAGCAGTTAAGTATAATAGAGATCCGATCATACCTCTGTAGAGCTTAGTATCTACACTTTTACCATTTTCATCTTTATCAAGAGAAGTAGTTGTACTCATAGGATTCCTTCTTGATTTAGATGAGTCCATCCCAAATCTCTTGAGAAGTTCTTTTGTATACTTACCCTGATTGATGAAGATTCCTTCTTGAGTTTGCTTTATTTGAAGTCCAAGGAAGTAGTTTAATTCGCCCATCAAGCTCATTTCAAACTCTTCCTGCATAGCCTTAGCAAATTCTTTACAAAGAGAATCATTAGTAGAACCAAATATTATGTCATCAACATAAATTTGCACAATAAGAATATCTGAATTAAAATGTTTAATAAATAAAGTGGAGTCTACCCGACCAATGGAAAACCCAGATTGTTCTAGAAAATTTTGTAGTCTTTCATACCACGCTCTTGGTGCTTGTTTGAGTCCATACAGAGCTCTTTTCAATTTGTAGACCTTTTCTGGATATTTCTCATTTTCAAAGCCTGGGGGTTGCTCTACATAAACTTCTTCATTGATGTGTCCATTTAAGAATGCACTCTTAACATCAATTTGATATAACTTGAAGTTCATGTAACTAGCAAAAGCAAGCATCATACGAATTGACTCTAATCGAGCCACTGGTGCATAGGTTTCATCAAAATCTATGCCTTCTTCTTGATTATAGCCTTGTGCCACTAGCCTTGCTTTGTTACGAATGACTTCACCATTTTCATCCAGCTTATTTCGGAAGACCCATCTTGTTCCAATTACTGGATGATCCTTTGGTCTATCAACTAGATCCCAAACATCATTCCTAGTAAATTGGTTAAGTTCTTCAGACATGGCTAAAAGCCAAAATTCATCATCACATGCCTCATTGATATTCTTTGGTTCTAATTTAGATATGAAAGCAACATTTGCAATATATTTTTCTAACTGCCTTCTAGTTTGGACACCACTCTTTATTTCACCAATAACTTGTTCATGTGGATGATTAGGAACTTCTTTCCAAACCGGTTGAAGGGGAATATTTTCTTGAGAAGTACTCTCTGTCAAGGGTTCTTCTTGAAGTGTTGCTTCTTCTTCTTCGCTTAGAGGAATAACCTGCTCACAATTCTCATCAAATGCAACATGTAAAGATTCTTCAATACAAGATGTTCTTTTATTGAAAATACGATATGCTTTACTTCTAGAAGAATATCCAAGAAATATTGATTCATCTGATTTTGAATCAAACTTATCAAGATTATCTTTGGTATTTAAGAAGAAACATTTACTACCAAAAATTTTGAAATATGAAATCTTTGGTATACGATCATAATACAATTCAAAACATGTTTTATGTAAAATTGGTCGAATAAGAACACGATTTAAGACATAACATGCTGTATTAATTGCTTCAGCCCAAAAATATTTTGGTAAATTTTTATCTTGAAGCATGGTTCTAGCACATTCTTGCAAAGTTCTATTCTTTCTTTCAACAACTCCATTTTGTGGAGCCGCTCTAGGAAAAGCAAAGTTGTGAGATATACCATGTAAATCACAAAACTTTAGAAAAGATTCATTTTCAAATTCACCACCATGATCACTACGAATTTTAAAAATAGATGTAGATTTTTCATTTGTAATTCTTCTACAAAGTTTAGAAAATTCTGAAAAAGCATCATTTTTGCTTTTTAGAAAAATCACCCATGTAAATCGAGAATAATCATCTACTATAACAAAAGCATACTTGCTACCATTCAAACTTTGAATTCTAGATGGTCCAAATAGATCTAAATATAAAAGTTCAAGAGGACGTTTTGTTGAAACTATATCTTTTGCTTTAAAAGAACTCTTGATTTGTTTACCCCTTTGACAAGCATCACATAAGTGATCCTTTTTCTATGGTATTCTAGGTAGGCCTCTTACAAGATCATTCTTGGATAATTTTGAAATAATTTTAAAATTAATCTCTTGTGCCATAACCATTGAATTTCATTTGAAACAATAAGACATTTTTCATTAAAAGAGGGTAATTCATCTAGATATAGTTCATACACATTGTTTCTTCTTTTACCTTTAAAAATGATCTTTTTAGATTTAAAATCAGAAATTAAGCCTAAATCATTTTCAAAAGAAACATGAAAACCTTTATCACATAATTGACTAATAGATATTAAATTATGCTTTAAACCATCCACTAAAAGAACATTTTCTATCAAGGGAAATTTTGGATTACCAATATTACCAATACCTATCACTTTTCCCTTGTTATTGTCACCAAAGGTGACGGTTCCTCCATCCTTATTTTGGAGGGTGGAAAATAACTCCGGCCTTCCAGTCATATGTTTGGAACAGCCGCTGTCCAATATCCATTTGCTCCTTATGTTGTGTACCTACAACAAAATAAGAAAATAGAGCATTTGACCCCTTTCTATTTTTGGGTCCATGAGAGTTAGTCTTAGGAACCCATATCCATTTGGATTTTGGTTTCCTTTGAAAATAAATATTCTTTCTATAAAAGGATTTAGAATAAACATTTCTAGAATAATCATTTCTAGATGCATTTCTATTAGAACTAGAAAGTTTAGTTTTATGAATAAAAGGTTGAGAATAATGTCTTTGATTTTTCACCACATAGTTTGGTCTATTTTGAGTATCAAAGAAGCTATATCCCAATCCGGTTTTATTAACCGAGCATCTTTGAGAACCAAGAAGTTTTTCTAGATTCTCTTGACCATTTGTGAATTTGGTCACTATAGAAAGAAGATCATTTGACTTTTCTTTAAGACTAGATATTTCCTTTTGTAAGAGATTGGTTCTAACTCCAATTTCTTTTATCTCAAGTGCTTGGCAAGATTTTTCCTTCTTGAGATCTTCTATTTCTTGAAGTAACACTTTATTTTGAGAGTCAAGAGTTAAATTTTCAGTTTTTAACTCTTTATTTTTAGAACTAAGACTCTTAAATTTAGCATATAAATCATTAAATGCTTCAAATAACTCATTATAGTCAAATTGACTTACCGAATCTTCTTGTGCTACAAAACACATGTTGGCGACTTCTTCATTTGATTCTTCTACCTTTGACGTACCTTCATGAGTCACGAGAAGAGTATGCCAGATTTCATTTGCTGTAGAGCATTGAGAGATGCGATTGAATTCTTCCTTGTCAACGGCACAATACAGCGCATTCATGGCTTTGGCATTTAGTGAAGCAGTCTTTTTTTCTTTATCGGTCCATCGGCTGAAATCAGTTGATGGAGTTTGGTACTTTTCTGAAACAACTCTCCAGATATCGAGATCCATGGATTGCAGGAATATTGTCATTTTTACTTTCCAGTATCCATAGTTTGTTCCATCGAAGAGAGGAGGACGAACAGAGGAGCTTCCTTCTTTGTGCTGAGATGTTGTAGTTGCCATGCTAGATGATGGTCAAATCAAAGTAATAGCAAACCTGTGCTCTGATACCAAATGAAAGTGCACTAGGATCGAGGCAACGAGCACTAGAGGGGGGGTGAATAGTGCTTTTAAAACTTTCTGCGGAATATTGAATGATTTTGCAAATCTCAAAGCAAACACACAAAGAACACAAGATTTTATCCTGGTTCGGTCAAACCCGACCTACATCCAGTCCCCAAGCAAAACCCGCTTGAGATTTTCCACTATCAACCTTGTAAACTACAAGATCACACAGACCATAACTGGTCCCACTTTCAGTAACAACCCAACTGAAAGCAAACAACTCCTTTACACCAGGGAGTCCTTCTTTTTACACAAAAGAAATAAGAACTTACAATACAACCTATGAGCCTTCCTTTTGAATGCAAATGAGATGCAATTGGCTTTTGGGGTTGTTGAAACACTCTACTCACGAATTCACTATCTCTCAAAGTGATTTGAGTGAAAAACTGAAGTGAAAATATCACGTGAGTGAGAAAATCAATACTTGAATGAATAAGAGTGAAAAGCAAGATTCAAATCGATTGAATTATTGTTTTTGAGTATAAAATGCACTCATATTTATAGTTAAAAGATTCCATACGTTGAGAGTATGAAAGGGTGTCAAAACGGTCCATTTCGAACGATCAAAATGTTTGAAAAATGAAAGGACACACCTTTTTGAAGTTTCAGGAAAACGGCAAAATTAGTCGACTGAAACATCAGTTAGTCGACTAATAGTTAGTTATTAGTAGACTGACAGTTATCGTCGGTCGACTGATCTGTTGATCGAGCCGTTTGAAAATCTGAACTTTTGAAACTTAATCGACTGGAGAAAAGTTAGTCGACTGATAATATCATCAATAGACTGAAAAACCTTTTAGTCGACTGCTGCTAAAAACTTCTGAAAAACAAACATTCTGTTCGGTCGACTGATAAAAAGCATTAGTTGACTGCTGCTAAATTTTTCAGAAAACACATGTTCTGTTCAGTCGACTGAAAAACCATTAGTCGACTGCTGCTAATTTTCCAGAAAACATACATTCTGTCCAGTCGACTGATAAAACCTTCGGTCGACTAATTTGACAAGAATGACCTTTTAGAAAATATGGCGCGAAAGGATTAGTCGACTGATAAGTCTATTGGTCTACTAATAAACATGAAAATTTAAGAAAAGAGTTTTCTAAAAAGATTTTCAAAAGAGTTTCTTTTAGAAAAGTTTTTCTAAAGACTTTTAAGGTGAAATGCAACCTAATTATGCACTCTAAGTAAGGCTCTTACAAGAATCTAAGACTTTTAATGAATTAAACATTTGCACACTAGTCTTCAAGGATTCTTCACTGAATTCTTCAATTTCTTCATAGCCTTAGCTGAAATGCAGTTGATTCTACTTGCTCATCATCAAAACCTTGTACTTGAAGTATCATGTATGGCTTCATTGTCGTAACATATATGTGTTCTAATACTGTTAAAAAAAATTCCAAGTCAATCAATCTTGCATATATGTGTTCTAATGTTGTCAAAAAAAATTCATAGTGATTCAATCATGCATATATTTGTTCTAAGGCTGTCAAAAAAAATCATAGTGATTCAATCATGCATATATGTTGTCTAATGCTGTCAAAACTTTTTTATAGTGATTCAATCATGCATATATGTGTTCTAAGGCTGTCAAAAAAAGTTCATAGTGATTCAATCAAGCATATATGTGTCCTAAGGCTGTCAAAAAAATTCATAGTGACTCAACAATGCAAATATGTGTTCCACGGTTGGCAAAAAAATTTCATAGTGATTCAATTATTCATATATGTGTTCTAAGGTTGTCAACAAAATTTTATATTGATTCAATCATGCATATATGTGTTCTAAGTCTCTCAAAAAAATTATATAGTGATTTAATCACACATATATGTGTTCTAAGGCTGTCAAAAAAAATTCATAGTGACTCAATCAAGCATATATGTGTCCTAAGGCTGTCAAAAAATTTTCATAGTGACTCAATAATGCATATATGTATTCTACAGTTGTCAAAAATTTTTTATTGTGATTCAATCATACATATATGTGTTCTAATGCTGTCAACAAAATCTCATACAGATTTAATCATGCATATATATGTTCTAAGGCTGTCAAAAAAATTTCAAGGTGATTCAATCATGCATATATGTGTTCTAAAGCTATCACAAAAATTTCCTAGCGATTTAATCATGCAGATATGTATACTAACATTGTCAAAAAAATTCATAGTGATTCAATCAAGCATATATGTGTCCTAAGGCTATCAAAAAAAATTCATAGTGACTGAATAATGCATATATGTATTCTATGGTTGTAAAAAAAAAATTGTAGTGATTCAATCATGTATATATGTGTTCTAATACTGTTAAAAAAAATTCCAAGTCAATCAATCTTGCATATATGTGTTCTAATGTAGTAAAAAAAAAATCATAGTGATTCAATCATGCATATATGTGTTCTAACGCTGTCAAAAAAAATCATAGTGATTCAATCATGCATATATGTTGTCTAATGCTGTCAAATTTTTTTTATAGTGATTCAATCATGCATATATGTGTTCTAAGGCTGTCAAAAAATTTCATAGTGATTCAATCATGCATATATGTGTTCTAAAACTTTCAAATAAATTATATAGTAATTCAATCATGCATACATGTGTTCTAAGGTTGTCAAAAAAATTTCATAGTGATTCAATCAGTCAAAAAAATTCATAGTGATTCAATCATACATGTATATGTTCTAAGGCTGTCAAAAAATTTCATAGTGATTCAATCATGCATACATGTGTTCTTAGGCTGCCAAAATAAAATTCATAGCGATTCAATCATGCATACTTGTGTTCTAATGCTCTCCAAAAGAATTTCATAGTGATTCAATCATTCCTATATGTGTTAAAAAATTCATAGTGATTCAATCATGCATACATGTGTTTTAATGCTATCAATAAATTTTGATAGAGATTCAATCATACATATATGTGTTCTAGGTTGTCAAAAGAAATTCATAGTAATTTAATTAAGCGTATGTGTGTTCTCTAAGTCTATAAAAAAATATTCATAGTGATTCAATCACTCATATATGTTGTCTAAGGCTGTCAAAAAATTTTCATAGTGATTAAATCATGCATATATGTGTTCTAAGGCTGTCAAAAAAATTTCATAGTGATTCAATCATGCATATATGTATTTTAAGGATGTTATAAAAAATTTATCGTGATTCAAACATGCATATATATGTTTGAAGGCTGTCATAAAAAAATCATAGTGATTTAATCATGCATATAAGTGTGCTAAGGTTGTTAAAAAAAATTCATAGTCATTCAATACGGCAATGTTCTACGGTTGTCAAAAAAATTTCTCAGTGACTCAATCATGCTTATATGTGTTCTAATGTTGTAAAAAAAAATTCATAGAGATTCAATCATGCACATATACGTTCTAAGGATGTAAAAATAATTTCATTGTGATTCTTTCTTGCATATATGTGTTTTAAGGCTGTAAAAAAAAATTCATAGTGCTTTAATCATGCATATATGTGTTCTAAGGTTGTCAAAAAAATTCATCATGATTCAATCATGCAGATATGTGTTCTAAGGTTGTCAAAATTTTTTTATGGTGATTCAATCATGCATATACGTGTTCTAAGGCTGTCAAAAAAAGTTCATAGTGATTCAATCAAGCATATATGTGTCCTAAGGCTGTCAAAAAAATTTCAAAGTGACTCAACAATGCAAATATGTGTTCCACGGTTGTCAAAAAAAATCCATAGTGATTCAATCATTCTTATATGTGTTCTAAGGTTGTCAACACAATTTTATATTGATTCAATCATGCATATATGTGTTCTAAGTCTCTCAAAAAAATTTCAAGGTGATTCAATCATGCATATATGTGTTCTAAAGCTGTCACAAAAATTTCCTAGTGATTCAATCATGCAGATATGTATATTAACATTGTCAAAAAATTTCATAGTGATTCAATCAAGCATATATGTGTCCTAAGGCTGTCAAAAAAATTTCATAGTGACTGAATAATGCATATTTGTATTCTATGGTTGTCAAAAAAAAATCATAGTGATTCAATCATGTATATATGTGTTCTAATACTATTAAAAAAAAATCCAAGTGAATCAATCTTGCATATATGTGTTCTAATGTTGTCAAAAAAATTTCATAGTGATTCAATCATGCATATATCTGTTCTAAGGCTGTAAAAAAAAAATCATAGTGATTCAATCATGCATATATGTCTTCTAATGCTGTCAAATTTTTTTTATAGTGATTCAATCATGCATATATGTGTTCTAAGGCTGTCAAAAAATTTCATAGTGATTCAATCATGCATATATGTGTTCTAAAACTTTCAAATAAATTATATAGTAATTCAATCATGCATATATGTGTTCTAAGGTTGTCAAAAAAAATTCATAGTGATTCAATCCTACATATATGTGTTCTAAGGCTGTCAAGAAAATTTGATAATGACTGAATCAAGCATATATGTGTTCTAGGCTGTCAAAAAAATTCATACCGATTCAATCGTACATGTATGTGTTCTAAGTCTATCAAAAAAATTTCATAGTGAATCAATCATGCATACATGTGTTCTAAGGCTGTCAAAATAAAATTCATAAAGATTCAATCATGCATACTTGTGTTCTAATGCTCTCCAACAAAAATTTTTAGTGATTCAATCATGCATATATGTGTTCTAGGCTGCCAAAAAAAATTCATAGTGATTCAATCAGGCATATATGTGTTCTAAGGCTGACAAAAAAATTTCATAGTGATTCAATCATGCATATTTGCCTTCTATTGCTGTAAAAAAAATTCATAGTGATTCAATCACACATATATGTGTCCTAAGGTTGTCATAAAAAATTCATAGTGATTCAATCATGCCTATACGAGTTCTAAACGTGTCAAAACAATTTCATAATTACTGAATCATGCATATATATGTTATAGGCGGTCAAAAAAATTTCTTAGGGATTTAATCATGCATATATATGTTCTAGGGCTGTAAAAAAAATTCATAGTGATTCAATCATTCATATATGTGTTAAAAAATTTCATAGCGATTCAATCATGCATACTTGTCTTCTAAGACTGAAAAAAAAAAAAATTCATAGTGATTCAATCATGCATACTTGTGTTCTAATGTTGTCCAAAAAAATTTATAGTGATTCAATCATGCATATATGTGTTCTATGCTGCAAAAAAAAATTCATAGCGATTCAATCTGGCATATGTGTATTCTATGGTTGACAAAAAAATTTCATAGTGATTTAATCATGCGTATATGCCTTCTAATGCTATAAAAAGAATTCATAGTGATTCAATCATATATATATATATATATGTGTCCTAAGGCTATCATAAAAATTTTATAGTGATTCAATCATGCCTATGCATGTTCTAAAGGTGTCAAAAAAATTTCATAGTGATTCAATCATGCATATATGTGTTCTAAGGCCGTAAAAAAAAATTTGTTGTGATTCAGTCAAGCATATATGTGTTCTAAGGGTGTCAAAAAAAGTTCATGGTGATTCAATCATGCATATATGTGTTCTAAGACTGTCAAAAAAATTGTATAGTGATTTATATAGTGATTCAATCATGCATATACCTTCTAAGGTTGTCAAAAAAAATTCATAGTGATTCAATCATTGATATATGTGTTCTAAGGCTGTCATAAAAATTTCATAGTGATTCAATCATGCATATATATGTTCTAAGGTTGTCAAAAGAATTCATAGTGATTCAATCATGCATATATATGTCCTAAGGTTTTGAAAAAAAATCATAGAGATTCAATAATGCATATATGTTCTACCGTTGTAAAAAAATTTCATAGTGATTCTATCATGCCTATACGTGTTCTAAAGGTGTCAAAAAAGTTTCATAATGACTGAATCACGCATATATGTGTTATAGGTTATCAAAAAAATTTCTTAGGGATTCAATCATGCATATATGTGTTCTAAGGTTGTCAAAAAAATTTATAGTGATTCAATCATGCATATATGTGTTCTAAGGCAGTCAAAAAATATTCATAGTGATTCAATCATGCAAATGTGTTCGAAGACTGTCAAAAAGTTTGCATAGTGATTTAATCATGCATATATGTGTTCAAAGGCTGTCAAAAAAAAATTATAGTGACTCAATGATGCATATATGTTGTCTAAGGATGTCATAAAAATTTCATAATGATTCAGTCATGCATATATGGGTTCTAAGGCTGTCAAAAAAAAATCATAGTGATTCAATCATGCATATATGTGCCCTAAGGTTTTAAAAAAAATCATAGAGATTGAATAATGCATATATGTTCTACGGTTGACAAAAAAATTCATAGTGATTCAGTCATGCATATATGTGTTCTAATGTTGTCAATTTTTTTTATAAAGATTCAATCATGCATATATGTGTTATAATGCTGCCAAAAAAATTTCATAGTGATTCAATCATGCATATATGTGTTCTAATGCTGTAAAAAAAAATTCTTAGTGATTAAATCTTGTGTATATGTGTTCTAATGCTGTCAAAAAATTTATAGTGATTCAATCATGCATATATGTATACTAAGCCTGTCAAAAAAATTTCATAGTGAATCAATCGTGCATATATGTGTTCTAAGGTTGTCATAAAAATTTCATAGTGATTAAAAAAAAAATCATAGTTATTCAATCATGCATACATGTGTTCTATTGCTGTCCAAAAAATTTCATAAGGATTGAATCATGCATATATATGTTACAAGCTGTCAAAAAAATTTCATAGTGATTAACCAAAGCATATATATTTTTTAAGACTATTAAAAAAATTATATAGTGATTCAATCATGCATATATGTGTTCTAAGGCCATCAACAATTTTTCAAAGTGATTCAATCATGCATATATGTGTTCTAAGGCTGTCATAAAAAATTCATAGGGATTCAATTATGCATATATGTGGACTAAGGTTGTCAAAAAAAAATCATAGTGATTCAAGCATGCATATATGTAGTATAATGCTGTCAAAAAAATTTCATAGAGACTACATCATGCATATAGTTCTAATGGTGCCATAAAAAATTCAAAGCATTCATTCATGCATATATGTGTTCTAATGCTGTAAAAAAAAATCATAGTGATTCAATCATGAATATATGTGTTATAGGCTGTCAAAAAAAATTCATTGTGATTCAATCATGCATATATGTGATCTAATGGGGTCAAAAAAATTTCATAGTGACTCAATCTTACATATATATGTTCTAATGCTGTCAAAAAAATTTCATAGTGATTCAATCTTGCATATATGTGTTCTAAGGCTGTCAAAAAAAATTCATAGTGATTCAATCATGCATATATGTATTTTAAGGCTGTTATAAAAATTTTATAGTGATTCAATCATGCATATATGTCTTCGAAGGCTGTCATAAAAAAATCATGGTGATTTAATCATGCATATTTGTGTCCTAAGGTTGTCAAAAAAATTTCATAGTCATTCAATAATGCAATGTTCTACGGTAGTCAAAAAAATTTCATAGTGATTCAATCATGCACATATGTGTTCTAATGCTGTCAAAAAATTTTCATAGTGATTCAATCATGCAAAAATTTGTTCTAAGGCTATAAAAAAAATTCATAGTGATTCAATCGTGCATATATGTGTTCTAATTCTATCAAAATATATCGTTGTGAGTCAATCATGCATATATGTGTTCTAATTCTGTCAAAATATATCGTTGTGAGTCAATCATGCATATAATTGTTCTAAGGCTGTAAAAAAAAATCCATAGTGATTCAATCATGCATATATGTGTTCCAAGGCTGTCAAAAAAATTTTGTTGTGTTTAAATCATGCATATATGTGTTCTAAGGCTGTCAAAAAAATTTCATAGTGATTCAATCATGCATATATGTATTTTAAGGCTGTTATAAAAATTTTATAGTGATTCAATCATGCATATATGTCTTCGAAGGCTGTCATAAAAAAATCATGGTGATTTAATCATGCATATTTGTGTCCTAAGGTTGTCAAAAAAATTTCATAGTCATTCAATAATGCAATGTTCTACGGTAGTCAAAAAAATTTCATAGTGATTCAATCATGCACATATGTGTTCTAATGCTGTCAAAAAATTTTCATAGTGATTCAATCATGCAAAAATTTGTTCTAAGGCTATAAAAAAAATTCATAGTGATTCAATCGTGCATATATGTGTTCTAATTCTATCAAAATATATCGTTGTGAGTCAATCATGCATATATGTGTTCTAATTCTGTCAAAATATATCGTTGTGAGTCAATCATGCATATAATTGTTCTAAGGCTGTAAAAAAAAATCCATAGTGATTCAATCATGCATATATGTGTTCCAAGGCTGTCAAAAAAATTTTGTTGTGTTTAAATCATGCATATATGTGTTCTAAGGCTGTCAAAAAAATTTCATAGTGATTCAATCATTGATATATGTGTTATAAGGCTGTCATAAAAATTTTATAGTGATTCAATCATGCATATATGTGTTCTAAGGCTGTCACAAAAAAATCATAGTGATTCAATCATGCATATATGTGTCCTAACGTTTAAAAAAAAAATCATAGAGATTCAAAATTGCATATATGTTCTACGATTGTAAAAAAAAATCAAAGTGATTAAATCATGCAAATATGTGTTCTAATGCTGTCTATTTTTTTTATAGAGATTCAATCATGCATATATGTGTTCTAATGCTTTCAATATCAATTAATAATGATTGAATCAAGCATATATGTGGCCTAAGGTTGTCAACAAAATTTCATAGTGATTTATTATTGAATATATGTTCTACGGTTGTCAAAAAAATTCATGGTGATTTAATCATGCATATATATGTTCTAATGCTGTCGAAAAAAAATCATAGTGATTAAATCATGCATATATGTGTTCTAATGATGGAATTTTTTTTTATAGTGATTGAATCATGCATATATGTGTTCTAAGCCTGTCAAAATATTTTTGTAGTGATTCAATCATGCATATATGTGTTCTAAGGTTGTCAAAAAAAAATTGTAGTGATTCAATCAAGCATATATGTGTTCTAAGGCTGTCAAAAAAAATTCATAGTGATTCAATCATGCAAATGTGTTCTAAGACTTCATAGTTGTTTAATGATGCATATATATGTTTAAAGGCTGTCAAAAAAAATTTATAGTGATTCAATGATGCATATATGTGTTCTAAGGCTGTCATAAAAATTTCATAGTGATTCAGTCATGCATATATGGGTTCTAAGGCTGACAAAAAAAATTCATAGTGATTCAATCAAGCATATATGTGCCCTAAGGTTTTAAAAAAAAATCATAGAGATTCAATAATGCATATATGTGTTCTAATGCTGTCAATTTTTTTTTATAAATATTCAATCATGCATATATGTGTTATAATGCTGCCAAAAAAATTTCATAGTGATGCAATCATGCTCGTATGTGTTCTAATGCTGTAAAAAAAATTTCCTAGTGATTAAATCTTGCATACACGTGTTCTAATGTTGTCAAAAAAATTTCATAGTGATTCAATCATGCATATATGTGTACTAAGGCTGTCAAAAAAATTTCATATTGATTCAATCATGCATATATGTGTTCAAAGGCTGTCAAAATTTTTTTGTTGTGAATTAATCATGCATATATGTGTTCTAAGGTTGTCATAAAAATTTCATAGTGATTCAATCATGCATACATGTGTTCTAAGGCTGTCACAAAAATTTCATAGTGATTCAATCATGCGTACATGTGTTCTATTGTTGTCCAAAAAAAATCATAATGATTGAATCATGCATATATGTGTTATAGGCTGTCAAAAAAATTTCATAGTGATTCAATAATGCGTATATATGTTCTAAGACTATCAAAAAAATTATATAGTGATTCAATCATGCATATATGTGTTCTAAGGCTGTCAACAATTTTTCATAGTGATTCAATCATGCATATATGTGTTCTAAGGCTGTCAACAATTTTTCATAGTGATTCAATCATGCATATATGTGTTCTAAGGTTGTCATACAAATTTCATAGGGATTCAATCATGCATATATGTGGCCTAAGGTTGACAAAAAAAATTCATAGTGATTTATTAATACATATATGTTCTACGGTTGTCGAAAAAAATTCATAGTGATTCAATCATGCATATATGTGTTCTAATGCTGTCAAAAAAAATTTATAGAGATTAAGTCATGCATATAGTTCTCATGCTGCCATAAAAAAATCATAGTGATTCATTCATGCATATATGTGTTCTAATGCTGTCAAAAAAATTATATAGTGATTCAATCATGCATATATGAGTTCTAATGGGGTAAAAAAAATTTCATAGTGTTCAATCTTGCATATACGTGTTCTAATGTGGTAAAAAAAAATTCATAGTGATTCAATCATGTATATATGTGTTCTAAGGTTGTCAAAAAACTTTCATAGTGATTCAATCATGCATATATGTTTTCTAGGACTGTCAAAAAAATTATATAGTTATTAAATCATGTATATATGTGTTCTAAGCCTCTCAAAAAAATTTCATAGTGATTCAATCATTGATATATGTGTTCTAAGGTTGTCGTAAAAATTTCATAGTGATTCAATCATGCATATATGTGTTTTAAGGCTGTCAAAAAAAATTCATAGTGATTCAATCATGCATATATGTGTTCTATGGTTTTAAAAAAAATCATAGAGATTCAATAATGCATATATGTTCTACGGTTGTAAAAAAAAAATCATAGTGATTCAATCATGCATATATGTGTTCTAATGCTGTCAATTTTTTTTTTATAGAGATTCAATCATGCGTATATGTGTTCTATTGCTTTCAAAGTAAATTTATAATGATTGAATCAAGCATATACATGGCCTAAGGTTGTCAACAAAATTTATAGTGTTTTAATAATCAATATATGTTTTATGGTTCTCAAAAAAAATTCATAGTGACTTAATCATGCATATATGTGTTCTAATGCTGTCAAAAATATTTTGACAGAGATTCAGTCATGCATATAGTTCGAATGCTGTCAAAAAAATTTCAAAGTGATTAAATCAAGCATATATGTGTTCTAATGCCGTCGATTTTTTTTTATAGTGAATCAATCATGCATATATGTGTTCTAAGGCTGTGAAAATATTTTTGTAGTGATTCAATCTCGCATATATGTGTTCTATGGTTGTGAAAAAAAAATTGGTGTGAATCAATCATGTATATATGTGTTCTAAGGCTGTCAAAAAAATTTCATAGTGATTCAATCATGCAAATGTGTTCTAAAACTGTGAAAAAAATTCATAGTGATTAAATCAAGCATATATGGCTTCTAAGGTTGTCAAAAAAAATTCATAGTGATTCAATCAAGCAAATATGTGCCTTAATGTTTTAAAAAAATTCATAGAGATTCAATAATGCATATATATTCTACGGTTGTAAAAAAAAAATCATAGTGATTCAATCATGCATATATGTGTTCTAATGCTGTCAATTTTTTTTATAGTGATTCAATCATGCATATATGTGTTATAATGCTGCCAAAAAAAATTTCAGAGTGATTCAATCATGCATATATGTGTTCTAATGCTGTAAAAAAAAAAATCCTAGTGATTAAATCTTGCATATATGTGTTCTAATGCTGTAAAAAAAAATTCATAGTGATTTAATCATGCATATATGTGTTCTAAGGCTGTCAAAAAAATTTCATAGTGATTCAATGAAGCACATATGTGTTATAAAGCATTCAAAAAATTTTATAGTGATTCAATCATGCACATATGTGTTCTAAGACTGTTAAAAAATTTTTATAGTGATTCAATCATGCATATATATGTTCTAGAATTGTCCAAAAAAGTCCAGAGCGATTCAATCAAGCATATATGTGTTCTAAGGCTATCAAAAAATTTCATAATTATTCAATCATGCGTATATGTTCTCTAAGGCTATCAAAAAAACTCCACAGTGATTCAATCATGCAGACATGTTTTCTAAGGTTATGAAATAAATTTTATAGTGATTCAATCAGGCATATGTGTGTTCCAATACTCTTAAAAAAATTTGTAGTGATTCAATCACGCATATGTGTTCTAAGGCAGTCAAAACAATTTCATAGTGATTCAATCATGCATATATGTGTTCTAAGGCTGCAAAAAAAAATTTATTGTGATTCAATCATGCATATACGTGCTCTAAGGCTATCAAAAAAACTCCAGAATGATTCAATCATGCAGATATCTGTTCTAAGGTTATGAAATAAATTTGATAGTGACTCAATCATGCATATATGTGTTCTAATGATCTAAACAAAATTATAGTGATTCAATCACACTTATATGTGTTCTAAGCCAGTCAAAACAATTTAATAGTGATTCAATCATCCATATATGTGTTCTAAGGCTGTCAAAAAAATCTTGTAGTGACTCAATCATGCATATATGTGTCAAAAAAAATTCATACTGATTCAATCATGCATATATATGTTCTAAGGCTGTCAAAAAAAATTCATAGTGATTAAATCATGTTTATATGTGTTCTAAGATTGCCAAAAAAAATTCATAGTGATTTAATCATGCATATATGTGTTCGAAGGCTCTCAAAAAAATTTCATAGAGATTCAATCATGCATGTGTCCTACAGTTGTCAAAAAAAAATTATAGTGATTTAATCATGCAAATATGTGTTATAATGCTGTCAAAAAAATTTCATAGTGATTCAATGATGCATATATGTATTCTAATGCAATAAAAAAAATAGTCATAGTGATTCAATCATGCATATTTGTTCTAAGGCTGTCAAAAAAAATCTATATTTATTCAATCATGCAGATATGTGTTCTTAGACTGTAAAAAAAAATTCATAGTGATTCAATGCATATATGTGTTCTAAGGCTGTCAAAAAAATTTCCTAGTGATTCAATGAAGCACATATGTGTTCTAAAGCATTCAAAAAAAAATCATGCGTATATGTTCTCCAAGTCTATCAAAAAAAATCCATAGCAATTCAATCATGCATATATGTTTTCTAAGGTTATGAAATAAATTTATAGTGATTCAATCATGCATATGTGTGTTCCAATGCTCTTAAAAAAATTTGTAGTGATTCAATCACGCATATATGTGTTCTAGGGCAGTCAAAACAATTTCATAGTGATTCAATCATGCATATATGTGTTCTAAGGATGCAAAAAAAATTCATAGTGATTCCATCATGCATATATGTGTTCTAAGGCCGTCAAAAAAATTTCATAGTGCTTCAATCATGCATATATGTGTTCTAAAGCAGTAAAAAAAAAATCATAGTGATTCAATCATACATATATGTGTTCTAAGGCTACCAAAAAATTTCAAAGTGATTCAATCATGCATATATGTGTTCTAAGGCTGTCAAAAAAAATTCATAGTGATTCAATCATGCATATATGTGTTATAAAGCTGTCAAAACATCATAGTGATTCAATCATGCATATATGTATTCTAATGGTGTCAAAAAAAAGTCATAGTGATTGAATCAAGCATATATGTTCTAAGGCTATTAAAAAAATTTCATAGTGATTCGATCATGCATATGTGTTCTAAGGCTGTAAAAAAAAATTCAGAGTGATTCAATCATGCATATATGTGTTGTAAGGCAGTAAAAAAAAATTCATAGTGATTCAATCAAGCACATATGTGTTCTAATGCAGTCAAAAAAATTCAAAGTGAATGAATAATGCACAAATGTGCTCCAAGGTTGTCAACAAAATTTTGTAGTGATTCAATCATGTATATATGTGTTCTATGGTTTTCAAAACAATTTCATAGTGATTTAATCATGCATATATGTGTTCTAAGGCTGTTAAAAAAATTTCATAGTGATTATATCTTGTTTATATGTGTTGTAAGGTTGTAAAAAAAATTCATAGTGATTCAATTTTGCATATATAACGGCGTTATATGGCTGTCAAAAAAAATCATAGCGATTTAATCATGCATATGTGGCCTACAGTTGTCAGAAACAATTCATATGATTCAATCTTGCATATATGTGTTCTAATGATGTCAAAAAAACTTCATAGTGATTAAATCATGCATATATGTGTTCTAAGGCTGTCAAAAAAAATCATAGTGGCACAATCATGCATATATGTATTCTAAGGTTGTCAAAAAAAAATCATACTGATTAAATCATGCTTATTTGTGTTCTAAGGGTGTCAACAAAAATTCATAGCGATTCAATCTTGAATATATGTGTTCTAAGGCTGTCAAAAAAATCTAATAGTGATTCAATCATGCATACATGTGTTCTTAGGCTGTCAAAAAAATTTCATATTGATTCAATCCTCCATATAAGTGTTCTAAGGCTGTCAAGAAAATTTCATTGTGATTTAATCATGCATATATTTGTAGTTAGGCTGCAAAAAAAATTTATAGTGATTCAATCATGCATACATGTCTTCTTAGGCTGTCAAAAAAAATTCATAGAGATTAAATCATGCTTATATGTGTTCTAAGGCTGTAAAAAAAAATTCATAGTTATTCAATGATACATATATGTGTACTAAAGCTGTCAAAAAAAATCATAATGATTTAATCATGAATAAATGTGTTCTAAGGCTGTCAAAAAAATTTCATAGTGATTTAATCCTCCATATATGTGTTGAAAGGCAGTCAAGAAAATTTCATAGTGATTCAATCTTGCATATATGTGTTCTTAGGCTGCAAAAACATTTGATAGTGATTCAATCATGCATATTTGTGTTCTAAGGCTGTCGAAAAAATTTAATGGTGATTCAATCATGCATATATGTGTTCTAAGGCTGTCAAAAAAACTTCATAGTGATTAAATCAAACTTATATTTGTTCTAAGGCCGTAAAAAAAAAAGTTGCAAGCACTCAATCATGCATATACGTGTTCTAAGGCTATAACAAAAATCTATGGTTGTCAAAAAAAATTCATAGTGATTCAATCAATCTTATCTGTGTTCTAAGGTTGTCAAAAAAATTTCATAGTGACTGAATCATGCATATATGTGTTCTAAGGCTGTCAAAAAAATTTCATAGTTATTCAATCCTGCATATATGTGTTCTGAGGCTGTCAAAAAAATTTTATAGTGATTCAATCATGCATACATGTGTTCTAACGCTGTAAAAAAAAATCCATAGTGATTCAATCTTGCATATATGTGTTCTAAGGCTGTCAAAATTTTTTATAGTGATTCAATCATACATATATGTGATCTAAGGCTATCAAAAAAATTCCACAAAGATTCAATCATGCAGATACGTGTTCTAAGGTTATGAAATAACTTTTATAGTGATTTAATCAGACATATATGTGTTCTAATGCACTAAAAACAATTTGTAGTGGTTGTGATCCAATCATCAGATTTGTGTAATAAAGTTGTCAAAAAAAATTTATAGTGATTCAATCATGAATATATGTGTTCTAGTTCTCTAAAAAAAATTATGGGGATTCAATCATGCATATATGTGTTCTAACGCTGTCAAAAAAAAATCATACTGATTCAACCAAGCATATATCTGTTCCCAGGTTGTAAAAAAAATTTATAGTGATTCAATCTTGCATATTTGTGTTCTAAGGTTATGAAAAAATTATAGTGATTCAATCATTAGTATATGTGTTATAATGCTCCCAAAAAAAATTTATAGTGATTCAATCTTCCACATATGTGTTCAAAGGCTGTCAAAAAATTTTTATAGTGATTAAATCATCCTTATAAGTGTTCTAAGGATATAAAAAAAAATTCATAGTGATTCAATCATGCATATATATGTTCTAAGGCTGTCAACCAAATTCCATAGTGATTTAATCATGCATATATGTGTTCTAAGGCTGTCAAAAAAATTTCATAGTGATTCAATCCTGCATATATGTGTTCTATGGCTGTCAAAAAATTTCATACTCATTCAATCGTGCATATATGTGTCCTAAGGCTGTCAAAAAAACTTCATAGTGATTGAATCATGCATATATGTGTTCTAAGGCTGTCAAAAAAATGTTATAGTCATTTAATCAAGCATATATGTGTGTTCTAAGACTGTCAAAAAAAAAATTGTATGGATTCAATCCTGCATGTACTTGTACAAAGGCAGTCAAAAAAATGTCATAGTGATTTAATCATGCATATATGTGTTCTATGTTTATAAAAAAAAATTGATAGTGATTTAATCATTCATATATGTGTTCTAAGTCTGTAAAAAAAAATCATAGTTATCCAATCAGGCATATATGTGTTCTAAGGCAGTGAAAAGAATTTCATAGTGATTCAATCATGCATATATGTGTTCTAAGGCTGTCAAAAAAAATTTATAAGATTCAGTCATGCATATATGTGTTCTAAGGTTGTCAAAAAAAAATCATTGTGATTAAATCATGATTATATGTGTTTAAAGGTTGTCAAAAAAAAATTCATAGTTATTAAATCATGTATATATGTGTTCTAAGGCTGTCAAAAAAAGAACTATAGTGATTCCATCATGCATATATGTGTTCAAAAACTGCAACAAAAAATCATAGTGATTCAATCATGCATATATATGTTCTAAGGCTGTCAAAAAAAATTTATAGTGATTCAATCATGCATATATGTGTTCTAAGGTTGTCAAAAAAAATCATACTGATTCAACCAAGCATATATCTGTTCCCAGGTTGTAAAAAAAATTTATAGTGATTCAATCTTGCATATTTGTGTTCTAAGGTTATGAAAAAATTATAGTGATTCAATCATTAGTATATGTGTTATAATGCTCCCAAAAAAAATTTATAGTGATTCAATCTTCCACATATGTGTTCAAAGGCTGTCAAAAAATTTTTATAGTGATTAAATCATCCTTATAAGTGTTCTAAGGATATAAAAAAAAATTCATAGTGATTCAATCATGCATATATATGTTCTAAGGCTGTCAACCAAATTCCATAGTGATTTAATCATGCATATATGTGTTCTAAGGCTGTCAAAAAAATTTCATAGTGATTCAATCCTGCATATATGTGTTCTATGGCTGTCAAAAAATTTCATACTCATTCAATCGTGCATATATGTGTCCTAAGGCTGTCAAAAAAACTTCATAGTGATTGAATCATGCATATATGTGTTCTAAGGCTGTCAAAAAAATGTTATAGTCATTTAATCAAGCATATATGTGTGTTCTAAGACTGTCAAAAAAAAAATTGTATGGATTCAATCCTGCATGTACTTGTACAAAGGCAGTCAAAAAAATGTCATAGTGATTTAATCATGCATATATGTGTTCTATGTTTATAAAAAAAAATTGATAGTGATTTAATCATTCATATATGTGTTCTAAGTCTGTAAAAAAAAATCATAGTTATCCAATCAGGCATATATGTGTTCTAAGGCAGTGAAAAGAATTTCATAGTGATTCAATCATGCATATATGTGTTCTAAGGCTGTCAAAAAAAATTTATAAGATTCAGTCATGCATATATGTGTTCTAAGGTTGTCAAAAAAAAATCATTGTGATTAAATCATGATTATATGTGTTTAAAGGTTGTCAAAAAAAAATTCATAGTTATTAAATCATGTATATATGTGTTCTAAGGCTGTCAAAAAAAGAACTATAGTGATTCCATCATGCATATATGTGTTCAAAAACTGCAACAAAAAATCATAGTGATTCAATCATGCATATATATGTTCTAAGGCTGTCAAAAAAAATTTATAGTGATTCAATCATGCATATATGTGTTCTAAGGTTGTCAAAAAAAAATTATAGTGATTAAATCATGCATATATCTGTTCTAATGCTCTTAAAAAAAATTCTAGTAATTCAATCATGCATATATGGGTTGTAAGATTGTCTAAAAAATTTCATAGTGATTCAATCATGCAGATTTGTGTTCTAAGGCTGCAAAAAAAAATTAATAGTGATCCAATCATGCATATATTTGTTCTAAGGCTGTCAAAAAAAATCATAGTGATTCAATCATGGGGATATGTGTTCTAAGGTTGTCAAAAAAAATATATAGTGATTCATTCATGCATATATTTGTTATAATGCTCTCAAAAAAATATTATTGTGATTCAAACATGCAGGTATGTGTTCTAAGGCTGTAAAAAAAAATCATAGTGATTCAATCATGCAGATTTGTGCTCTAAGGTTGTCAAAAATATTTATACAGATTCCATCATGCATATATGTGTTCTAAGGCTGTCAAAAAAAATTTAACAGTGATTCAAACATGCATATGTGTTTTAAGTCTATCAAAAAAAATCATAGTGATTCAAACCTGCATATATGTATTATAAGGATTTCAAAAAAAGTTCATAGTGATTCAATCTTGCAGATATATGTTCTAAGGTTGTCAAAAACAATTTATAGTGATTCAATCATTCATATATGTATTCTGAGGTTGTCAAAAAAAGTTTATAGAGGTTCATTAACGCATATATGTGTTCTAACGCTATAAAAAAAAATTCATAGTGATTTAATCGTGCATATATGTGTTCTATGGCTGTTAAAAGACATTTACATTGATTCAATCTTGCAGATATGTGTTCTAAGGTTGTCAAAAAAAATTATAGTGATTCATTCATGCATATATGTGTTCTAATGCTCTCAAAAACAAATTTGTAGTGATTCAATCACGCATATATGTCTTCTAAAGCTGTCAAAAAAAAACTTAAGTGATTCAATCAAGCATATATGTGTTCTAAGGCTGACAAAAAATATTCATAGTGATTCCAGCATACATATATGTGTACTAAGGCTGTCAAAAAATTTCCATAGTGATTTTATTATGCATATATGTGTCAGAAGGCTGTCAAAAAATTTCCATACTGATTCAATCCTGCATATTCATGTTCTAAGGCTGCCAAAAAAAATCATAGTGATTCAATCACGCATATAAGTGTGCTAAGGCTGTCAAAAAAAATCACAGTGATTCAATCTTGCATATATGTGTTCTAAGGTTCTCAAAAAAAATTTATTGTAATTTAATCAAGCTTATATGTGTTCTAAGAGTGTCAAAAAAATTTCATAGTGATTCAATCATGCGTATATATGTTCAAAGGCTATAAAAAAAAAATTATAGTGATTCAATCATGCAGATATGTGTTCTACGTTCGTCAAAAAAAAATTTATAGTAATTCAATCATGCATATATGTGTACTAATGCTCTAAAAAAAAATTATAGTGATTCAATCATGCATATATGTCTAGTAAGGCTATTGAAAATATTTCATAGTGATTCAATCATGCATACATGTGTTCTAAGGCTGTAAAAAAAAAATCATAGTGATTCAATAATGCATATATGTGTTCTAAGGTTGTCAAAACAAATTCATAGTGAATAAATCATGCTTATATGTGTTCTAAGGTTGTAAAAAAAAATCATAGTGATTCAATCATTCATATATGTGTTTTAATGTGGTCAAAAAAATTTATAGTGATTCAATCATGCATATATGTGCTCTAATGATGTCAAAAAATATTCAGCATGATTCAATCCTGCGTATATGTGTTCTAAGGCTGCCAAAAAAAATCATAGTGATTCAATCCTATATATATGTGTTCTGCGGCTGTCAAAAAAGTTTCATTGTGATTCAAGCATGCATATATGTGTTCTGTGGCTGTCAAAAAAGTTTCATAGTGATTTAATCGTGCATCTGTGTTCTAACGTTGTCAACAAAAATTTTTAGTGATTAAATCTTGCATATATGTCTTCTGATGCTGTCAAAAACAACTATAGAGAATCAATCACGCATATATGTGTCTAAAACAAAATCATAGTGATTAAATCTTAATGATATGTGTTCCAAGGTTGTCAAAAAAATTATGGTGATTCAATCATGCATATATGTGTTTTAATGATCCAAAAGAAGTTTATTGTGATTCAATCACTCATATATATGCTTTGAGGCTGTCAAAAAAATTTCATAGTGAATCAATCATAATATATGTGTTCTAAGGGCGTAAAAAAAAATCATAGTTTTTCAATCATGCTTATATGTGTTCTAAGGCTGTCAAAACAAAGTATACTGATGCAATCATGCATATATGGCTTCTAAGGCTATAAAAATATTTTCATAGTGATCCAATCATGCAGATTTGTGTTCTAAAGTTGTCAAAAAAAATTTATAGTGATTCAATCATGAATATATGTGTTCAATTACTCTAAAAAAAATGGTAGGGATTCAATCATGCATATATGTGTTCTAACACTGTCAAAAAAAATTCATAATGATTCAATCATGCAAATATGTGTTCCAAGGCTGTAAAATTTTTTTATAGTGATTCAATCATGCATATTTGTGTTCTAAAGTGGTCAAACAAATTTATAGTGTTTCAATCATTAATATATGTATTCTACTGCTCCCAAAATTTTTTATAGTGATTCAATCATGCATACATGTGTTCAAAGGCTGACAAAAAAATTTCATAGTGATTAAATCATCCATATAAGTGTTCTAAGGATATAAAAAAAATCATAGTGAATTAATCATGCATACATGTGTTCTAAGGCTGTCAAAAAACAATTATAGTGATTCAATCATGCATATATGTGTTTTATGGTTGTAAAAAAAAATTCATAGTGATTCAATCATTCATATATATGTTCTAAGGCTGTCAAAAAAAACTCGTTGTGATTGAATCATGCATATATTTGTTCTAAGGCTGTCAAAAAATTTCCATAGTGATTCAATCATGCATATATGTGTTCTAAGGCTCTTAAAAAAAATTATATTAATTTAATCAAGCTTATATGTGTTCTAAGGGTGTCAAAAAAATTCATAGTGATTCAATCATGCATATATATGTTCAAAGGCTATAAAAAAAATTATAGTGATTCAATCATGGAGATATGTATTCTACGTTTGTCAAAAAAAATTTATAGTGATTCAATCCTGCATATATGTGTACCAATGCTCTAAAAAAAAATTTTAGTGATTCAATCCTGCATATATGTGTTGTAAGGCTATTGAAAATTTTTCATAGTGATTCAATCATGTATATGTGTTCTAAAGTTGTCAAAAAAAATCATAGTGATTCAATCATGCATGTATGTGTCCTAAGGCTATCAAAACAAATTCATAGTGATTAAATCATGCTTATATGTGTTCTAAGGCTCTAAAAAAAAATCATAGTGATTCAATCATGCATATATGTGTTCTAACGTTGTCAAAAAAAAATTGTAGTGATTCAATCATGCAGATATGTGTTCTAAGGTTGTCAAAAAAAATTTGTATTGATTCAATCACGCATATATGTGCTCTAAGGCTGTCAAAAAATATTCATAGTGATTCAATCCTGCATATATGTGTTCTAAGGCTGTCAAAAAAAAATCATAGTGATTCAAGAAAGCATATATGTGTTCTGTGGCTGTAAAAAAAGTTTCATAGTAATTCAATCGTGCATATATGTGTTCTAAGGTTGTCAACAAAAATTATTAGTGTTTCAATCTTGCATGTATGTGTTTTGATACTGTCAAATTTTTTTTTAAGAGATTCAATCATGCATATATGTCTTCTAAGGCTGTCAAAAAAAATTCATAGTGATTTAATCATGCATATATGTGTCCTAAGGCTGTAAAAAAATTTTTACAGTGATCAAATCATGATGACATGTGTTCTAAGGTTGTCAAAAGAAAATTATAGTGATTCATTCAAGCATATATGTGTTTTAATGCTCTAAAAAAATTTATTGTGATTCAATCACGCATATATGTGCTTTGAGGCTATAAAAAAAAAATCATAGTGATTCAATCATACATATATGTGTTCTAAGGGCGTAAAAAAAAATCATAGTTTTTCAATCACGTATATATGTGTTGTAAGGCTGTCAAAAAAAATTATAGTTATTAAATCATTCATATATGTGTTCTAAGGCTGTCAGAAAAAATTTATAGTGATGCAATCATGCATATATGGCTTCTAAGGCTATAAAAAAAATTCATAGTGATCCAATCATGCAGATTTGTGTTCCAAAGTTGTCAAAATTTTTTTATAGTGATTCAAATATAAATATATGTGTTCTACTGCCCTCAAAAAAATTTTGTGGGGATTCCATCAGTCATATATGTGTTCTAAGGTGGTAAAAAAAAATTCATAGTGATTCAATCATGCATGTATGTGTTCTAAGGCTGTAAAAAAAGTTTATAGTGATTCAATAATGCATATTTGTGTTCTAAAGTTGTCAAAAAAAAATTATAGTGATTCAATCATTAATTTGTATGTTCTACTACCCTAAAAAAAAATTTGTAGTGATTCAATCATGCATATATGTATTCAAAGGCTATAAAAAATTTTTCATATTAGTTAAATCATTCTTATAAGTTTTCTATGGCTATAAAAAAAGTTCATAATGATTCAATCATGCATACATGTGTTCTAAAGCAGTCACAAAAAATTGTAGTGATTCAATCATGGATATATGTGTTCTAAGGCTATAAAAAAAAAACTTTATTGATTCAATCATGCATATTTGTGTTCTAAGGCTGTCAAAAAAATATCACAGTGATTCAATCATGAATATATGTGTTCTATGGTTGTCAAAAAAAATTCATAGCGATTCAATCATTCATATATATGTTCTAAGGCTGTCAAAAAAAATTCATTGTGATTCAATCATGCATATATGTGTTTTAATGCTGTTAAAAAAATTTCATAGTGATTCAATCATGCATATATGTGTTCTAAGGCTGTCAAACGAATTTCATAGTGATTCAATCCTGAGTATATGTTTTTTAAGGCTGTCACAAACAATCATAGTGATTCAATTATGCGGATATGTGTTCTAAGGTTATCAAAAAAAATATTTATTGATTCAATCATGCATATATATGTTCTGATGTTGTAAAAAAAAATTATAGAGATTTAATCATGCATATATATGTTCTAAGGCTATCAAAAAAATTTCATAGTGATTTAATTTGCATATATGTGTTCTAAGGCAGTCAAAAATTTTTTATAGTGATTCAATCATGAATATATGTCTTCTAAGGCTGTCAAAAAAAAATCATAGTGATTAAATCTTGCATATATGTGTTCTAAGGCTGTTAAAAAATTTTCATAGTGATTCAATCATGCTATATTTGTTCTAATGCTGCAAAAAAAATTCATTGTGATGCAATCAAGCATATATTTGTTCGAAGGATGTCAAAAAAATTTCATAGTGATTCAATCATGGAGATATGTGTTCTAAGGTTGTGAAAATAAAATTTATAGTGATTCAATTATGCATATATGTGTTCTAATGCTCCCAAAAAAAAATTCTAGTGTTTCAATCATGCATATATGTGTTCTAAGGCTGTCAAAACAAAATCAAAGTCACTCAATCTTGTGTATATGTGTTCTAAGGCTACGAAAAAATTTCATAGTGATTCAATCATGCATATATGTATTCTTAGGCTATAAAAAAAAATTATAGTGATTCAATTATGCAGATATGTGTTCTACGACTGTCAAAAAAATTTATAGTGATTTAATCTTGCATATATGTGTTTTATGGCAGTTAAAAAAAATTCATAGTGTTTCAATCATGCATATATGTATTCTAAGGCTGTAAAAAAAAATCATAGTGATTCAATCCTACATATATGTGTTTTAAGTCTGTCAAAAAAAAATCATAGTGATTCAATCCTACATATATGTGTTCTAAGGCTGTCAAAAAAAGTTTATAGTGATTCAATCATGCGAATATGTGTTCAAAGGTTGTCAAAAAAAATTTACAGTGACTCAATCCCGCATATATGTGTTCTGATGTTGTCAAAAAAAAATTATAGAGGTTCAATCTTGCATATATCTATTCAAAGTTGTCAAAAAAATTATGAAGATTCAATCATGCATATATGTGTTCTATGGTTGTCAAAAAAATTTTGTAGTGATTCAAACATGCATGTGTTCTAAAAAGAATTGTACTGATTCAATCATGCATATATGTGTTCATGGTGTTATAATCATGGATATATGTGATTAAATCATGATGATATGTGTTCTAAGGTTGTCAAAAAAAATTTATTGTGATTCAGTCATGCATATATGTGTTCTAATGCTCTAAAAAAATTGTAGTTATTCAGTAATTCATATGTGTGTTCTGAGGCTGTCAAAGAAATTTCATAGCGATTCAATCATGCATATATGTGACCTAAGTTAGCAAAAAAAATTCATAGTGATTCCATCAAGCATATATGTGTTTTAAGGCTGTCAAAAAAATTTCATAGTTATTCAATCATGCATATATGTGTTCTAAGGTTGTCAAAAAAATTTCATAGTGATTAAAATATGCTTATAAGTGTTCTAAGGCTGTCAAAAATATTTCATAGTGATACAATTATGCATATATGTGTTCTAAGGCTATAAAAAAATCATAGTAATTCAATCATGCAGACATGTGTTCTAAGGTTGTCAAAAAAAAATTATAGTGATTAAATCATGAATATATATGTTCTAATGCTCTCAAAAAAAAATTCTAGTGATTCAATCACGCATATAAGCGTTCTAAGGCTGTCAAAAAAAATTCATAGTGATTCAGTCATGCAGATATGTGTTCTAAGGCTGTCAAAAAAAAAATTATAGTGATTCAGTCATTCATATATGTGATCCATTTCTCTCAAAAAAATATATAGTGATTGAATTATGCATATATGTGTTTTAAGGCTGTCAAAAAACTTTTATAGTGATTCAATCATGCATATATGTGTTCGAAGGCTGCAAAAAAAATTCAAAGTGATTCATTGATGCATATATGTGTTCTAAGGTTGTCAAGAAAAAATTATAGTGATTCAATCAGGCATATATGTGTTCTAAGGCTGTAAAAAAAAATCATAGTGATTCAATCATGCATATATGTGTTCAAAGGCTATAAAAAAAATATCATAGTGATTCAATCATGCAGATGTGTGTACTAAGGCTCGTAAAAAAAAATCATGTTCTAAGGCTGTCAAAAGAATTTCATAGTGATTCAATCATGCATATATGTATTATATGGCAGTCAAAACAAATAATAGTGATTAAATCATGCTTATATGTGTTCTAAGGCTGTCAAAAAAAATTCGTCGTGAGTCAATCATGTAAATATGTGTTCGAAGGTCGTCAAAAAAAAATATAGTGATTCAATCATGTATATATGTGTTCTAAGGCTTTTAAAAAAGAATTATATTGATTCAATCATGCATAAATGTGTTTTAATTCTGTCTAAAAATTTTCATGGTGTTTTAATCATGCATATATGTGTTCTGCGGCTGTCAAAAAAAACTCATAGTGATTCAATCATGCAGATATGTGTTCTAAGGTTGTAAAAAAAAATATAGTGATACAAGCTTGCGTATATGTGTTCTAATATTGTCAAAAAAAAATTATAGAGATTCAATCAAGCATATAGGAGTTCTGAGGCTGTCAAAAAAAATTCATAGTGATTCAATCATGCATATGTGTGTTTTAAGGCTGTCAAAAAAATTCATAGTGATTAAATCATGATGATATGTGTTCTAAGGTTGTCAAAGAAAATTTATAGTGATTCAATCATGCATATATGTGTTCTGATGCTCTAAAAAAGAATTTGTAGTGATTCAATAATTCATAGCGATTCAATCATGCATATATGTGATCTAAGTTAGCAAAAAAAGTTTCATAGTGACTAAATCAAGCATATATGTGTTCGAAGGATGTCAAAAAAAAATCATAGTTATTCAATCGTGTATATATGCGTTCTATGGCTGTCAAAAAAAATTCATAGTGATTAAATCATGCTTATATGTATTCTAAGGCTGTCAAAAATATTTCATAGCGATGCAATTATGCATATATATGTGTTCTAAGGCTATAAAAAAAAAATCATAGTGGTTCAATCATGCAGATATGTTATCCAAGGTGTTCAAAAGAAATTATAGTGATTCAATCATGAATATATGTGTTCTTATCTCTAAAAAAAAATTATGGTGATTCGATCATGCATATATGTGTTCTAAGGGTGTCAAAAAAAAATTTTAGTGATTCAATCATGCATTTGTGTTCCAAGGCTATAAAAAGTTTTATAGTGATTCAATCATGCATATATTTGTTCTAAGGTTGTAAAAAAAAAATCATCGCGATTCAATCTTGCGTGTATGTGTTCTAAGGCTATGAAAAAAAATCATAATTATTAAATCAAGATTATAAGTGTTCTAAGGCAATCAAAAATTTTTTTTATAGTGATTCAATGATTCATATAAGTGTTCTAAGGTTGTCAAAAAAAAATTGTAGTGATTCAATCAAGCATATATTTGTTCTAAGGCTGTAAAAAAAAATTTTTTTTTTATTCGATCATGCATATATGTGTTCTCAGGCTGTCAAAAAAATCTCATAGTGATTCAATCAAGCATATATGTCTTCTATGATTGTCAAAAAAATTTCATAGTAATTCAATCATTCATATATATGTTCTAAGGCTGGCAAAACAATTTCATTGTGATTCGATCATGCATATATATGTTCTCAACTTGTCAAAAAAAATTCATTGTGATTCAATCCGGCATATATGTTTTCTAAGGCATCAGGCATATATTTGTTCTACGGTTGTAAAAAAAAATCATAGTGATTCAATCATGCACAGTTGTGTTCTAAGGTAGTAAAAAAAAATCTATATTGATTCAATCATGCATATATGTGTTCTGACGATGTCAAAAAAAATTATAGAGATTTAATCATGCATATATGTGTTCTAAGGCCATCAACAAAATTTCATAGTGATTCAATCTTGCATATATGTGTTCTAAGGTTGTAAAAAAAAAATCATAGTGATTCAATAATGCAGATATGTGTTCTAAGGTTGTTAAAAAAAAATTATAGTGGTTCAATCATGCATATATGAGTTCTAATGCTGTCAAAAAAATAATTATAGTGATTCAATCTTGCATATATGTTTTCTAAGGCTATCAAAAAAAATTCATAGAGACTCAATCATGCATAAATGCGTTCTAAGGCAATCTTTAAAATTTCAGTGATTCAATCATGCATATATGTGTTCTAATACTGCTAAAAAAAAATTCATTATGATTCAATCATGCATATATGTGTTCTAAGGCTTTCAAAAAAAATTCATAGTGACTTAATCATGCATATATGTGTTCAAAGGATGTCAAAAAGCTTTATAGTGTTTTTATCATGCAAACATATGTTATAAGGCTGGCAAAAAAAATCATAGTGATTCAATCATGCATATATGTGTTCTAAGGCTGTCCAAAAAATTTCATAGTGATTCTATCATGCATATATGTGTTCTCAGGCTGTAAAAAAAAATTTATACTAATTCAATCATCCATATATGTGTTTTAAAGCACTCAAAAAAATTTCATAGTGACTCAATCATGGATATATGTTTTCAAAGGCTATAAAAAATATTTCATAGTCATTCAATCATGCATATATGTTTTCTAAGGCTGTCAAAAAAAAATTATAGTCCTTTAATCATGCATATATGTGTTCTAAGGTTGTCAAACAAATTTCATAGTGATTCAATCATGCATATATGTGTTCTAATGATGTCCAAAAAATTTCACCGTGATTCAATATTGCATATATGTGCTCTAAGGTTGTCAAAAAAAAATTATAGTGATTCACTCATGCATATATATGTTCTAATGTTGTCAAAAAAAAATTGTAGTTATTCAGCCATGCATATATATGTTTTATGGCTGTCAAAAAAATTATATAGTGATTCAATCATCAATGTTTGAGTTCGAAGGCAGTCAAAAAAATTTAATAGTGACTCAATCATGCATATATTTGTTCCAACGTTGTCAAAAAAAATATATAGTGATTCAATCATGCATATATGTGTTCTAAGGCTGTCAAAAAAAATTTATAGTGATTCAAACATGCATATATGTGTTCTAAGGCTGACAAAAAAATTTCAAAGTGACTCAATCACTAATATGTGTTATAAGGTTGTCAAAAAAAAATATAGGGATTCAATGAGGCATATATGTGTTCTAATGCTGTCAAAAAAAGAATTAAAGTGATTCAATCTTGCATATATGTTTTCTAAGGCTGTCAAAAAAAATTCATAGAGACTCAATCATGCATAAATGCGTTCTAAGGCATTCTTTAAAATTTCATAGTGATTCAATCATGCATATAGGTGTTCTAAGACTACCAAACAAAATCATTATGATTCAATCATGCATATATGTGTTCTAAGGCTTTCAAAAAAAATTTATAGTGATTTAATCATGCATATATGTGTTCAAAGGAAGTCAAAAAGCTTTGCAGTACTTTCTATCATTCAAATATATCTTATATGGCTGGCCAAAAAAAATCATAGTGATTCAATTATGCATATATGTGTACTAAGGCTAACAAAAAAAATTTATAGTCATTCAATCATGCATATATGTGTTCTAAGGCTGCAAAAAAAATTCATAGTCATTCAATCATACATATATGTGTTCTAAGCCTGTAAAAGAAAATTTGTAGTGATTCAATCATGCGTATGTGCGTTCTAAGGCTGTCAAAAAAAATTTATAGTGATTCAATCATGCATATATGTATGCTAAGGCGGTAAAAAAAATTATAGTGATTCAACCATGCATATATGTGATCTAAGACTGTCCAAAAAAATTTGTATTTATTAAATAATAAATATATGTGTTCTTGAGGCTGTCAAAAAAATCACGTAGTGATTCAATCATTCATATATGTGTTCTATGGTTGTCAAAAAAAATTCAAAGTGATTCAATCATTCATATATATGTTTTACGGCTCGCAAAAAAAATCATAGTGATTCAGTAATCCATATATGTGTTCTAAGGCTGGCAAAAAAAAATCCATAGTGATTCAATCTTGCATACATGTTTTCTAAAGCTGTCAAAAAAAATCATAATGATTCAATCATGCATATACATGTTCTAAGCCTGTCCAAAAAAATTCATAGTGATTCAATCATGCATATATGTGTTCTACGGTGATCAAAAAAGAATTATAGTGATTCAATCACGCAAATATGTGTTCTAAGGTTGTAAAAAAAAAATTTAGAGTGATTCAATCATGTATATTTGTGTAGTAATGCGGTTAAAAATTTTATAGAGATTAAATCATGCATATATGTGTTCTAAGGCTGACAAAAAAAATTCTCAGTAATTCAATCGGGCATATATGTGTCCTAAGGCTGTAAAAAAAAATTCATAGTGACTCAATCATGCATATATGTGTTGTTATGTTGTCCAAAAAAATTCATAGTGATTCAATCATGCATGTATCTGTTCTAAGGCTGTAAAAAAAAATTCATATTGATTCAATCATGCAGAAATGTGTCCTAAGGCTGTCAAAAAAAAATTATAGTGATTAAATCATGCATATATTTGTTCTGATGCTCTAAAAAACATTATAGTTATTCAACCATGCATATATGCATTCTAAGGCTGCCAAAAAATTTCATAGTGATTCAATCATGCATATATGTGTTCCAAGGCTGTCAAAAAAAAATTATAGTGATTTAATCATGCATATATGTGTTCTAATGCACTCAAATAGAAATTATAGTGATTAAATCGTGCATATATGTGTTCTAAGGTTGTAAAACAAAATCACATTGATTCAATCATGCATATATGTATTTTAAGGCTGTTATAAAAATTTTATCGTGATTCAAACATGCATATATGTGTTTGAAGTCTGTCATAAAAAAATCATAGTGATTTAATCATGCATATATGTGTGCTAAGGTTGTTAAAAAAAATTCATAGTGCTTCAATCTGGCATATATCTGTTCTAAAGCTGTCCAAAAAAATTCATAGTGATTCAATCATGTAGATATATGTGTTCTAAGCCTATCAAAAAAAATTCATACTGATTCAATCATAAGTATATGTGTTCTAATGCTGCAAAAACAATCATAGTTATTAAATCATGCATTTGTGTGTTCTAGGGCTGTCAAAAAAATTTGATAGTGATTCAATCAAGCATATATGTGTTCTAAGGATGCCAAAAAAAATTTATAGTGATTCAATCATACAGATATGTGTTCGAAGGTAGTCAACAAAATTTATAGTGATTCAATCATGCTTTTATATGTAACTATGTGTTCTAAAGTTGTCAACAAAATTTTATAGTGATTAAATGATGAATATATGTGCTCTAAGGTTGTCAAAAAAAGTCATAGTGAGTCAGTCATGCTAATATGTGTTCTAAGGTTGTCAAAAAAATTTTATAGTGATTTAATCACGCATATAGGTGTTCTAAAGCACTCAAAAAAATTTATAGTTATTAAATCAGGCATAAATGTGTTCTAAGGCTTTAAAAAAAATTCATAGTGATTAAGTCATGCATATATTTGTTCTAAGGCTGCAAAAAAAATTCCTAGTGATTCAAACATGCATATATGTGTTCTAACGCTGTAAAAAAAATTCATAGTGATTCAATCATGCATATATGTGTTCTAAGGCTGTCAAAAAAAAATCATAGAGATTAAATCTTGCTTATTTGTGTTCTAAGGGTGTAAAAAAAAAAATCATAGTAACTCAATCATGCATATACGTGTTCTAAGGCTGTCAAAAATTTTTTATAGTGATTCAATCATGCAGATATGTGTTCAAAAGATGTCAAAAAAAAATTATAGTGACTCAATCATATATATATGTGTTCTAATTCTCTAAAAAATTTTTTATAGTGATTCAATCATGCAAATTTGTGTTCTAAGACCGTCAAAAAAAATTCATAGTGACTCAACCATGCATATATATGTTCAAAAAAATTTATAGTGATTCAATCACGCATATATGTGTTCTAATGCTCTAAAAAAAACTTATAGTCATTCAATTAGGCATATATGTGTTCTAAGGCTGTCAAAAAAAAATCATAGTGATTCAATGATGCATTATGTTCTAAGGATGTCAAAAAAAAATCATAGTGATTCAATCAAGCATATATGTGTCTTAAGACTGTCAAAAAAAGTTGTAGTGATTAAATCATGCTTATATGTGTTCTAAGGCTGTCAAAAAAACTGTATTGATTCAATCATACGTGTGTTCTAAGGTTGTCAACAAAAAATCATAGTGATTCAATCCGAAAGATATGTGTTCTAAGGCTGTCAAAAAAATGTCATACTGATTCAATCATGCTTATATGTGTTCTACGACAGTAAAAAAAAAATCATAGTGATTCAATCAAGCAGATATGGGTTCTAAAGTTGTTAAAAAAAAATATATAATGATTTAATCATGCATATTTGTGCGCTGGTGCTGTCAAAAAAAATTTATAGAGATTCGATCATGCGTATATGCGTTCTAATGCATTCAAAAAAAATTCATAGTGATTTAATCATGCAAATATGATTTCTAAGGTTGTTAAACAAAATTTATAGTGATTCAATCATGAATATATGTGTTTTATGGCTTTAAAAAAAAAATCATAGTGATTAAATCATCCATATGTGTGTTCTAAGACTGTAAAAAAAAATTGATAGTGATTCAATAAAGCATATATGTGTTCTAAGGCAGCCAAAAAAATTCATAGTGATTAGATCATGCTTATATGTGATTTAAGGCTGTGAAAAATATTTCATAGTGATGCAATTATGCGCATATATGTGTTCTAAGTCTATAAAAAAAAATTCATAGTGATTCAATCATGCAGATATGTTTTTTAAGGTGTTCAAAAGAAATTATAGTGATTCAATCATGAATATATGTGTTATAATGCTCTCAAACAAAATTATGGTGATTGGATCATGCATATATGGGTTCTAAGGCTGTCAAAAAAAATGATTCAATCATGCATATATGTGTTCCAAGGCTCTAAAAATTTTTATAGTGATTCAATCATGCTTATAAGTGTTCTAAGGACATCAAAAAATTTATAGTAATTCAATTATGCATATAAGTGTTCTAAGGTTGTCAAAAAAAAATTGTAGTGATTCAATCAAGCATATATTTGTTCTAAGGCTGTCAAAAAAATGTGTTTTGATTCAATCATGAATATATGTGTTCTCAGGCTGTCAAAAAAATCTCATAGTGATTCAATCATGCTCATATGTCTTCTATGGTTGTCAAAAAAATTTCATAGTAATTCAACAATTCATATATATGTTCTAAGGCTGGCAAAAAAATTTCATTGTGATTCAATCATGCATATATGTGTTTTAAGGCTGTCAAAAAAAATTTATAGCAATTCAATCAGGCATATATGTGTTCTCTGGTTGTTAAAAAAAATTCATAGTGATTCAATCATGCATATATGTGATCTAAGGTTGTCCAAAAAATTTTGTATTTATTAAATAATAAATATATATGTTTTAAGGCTCTCAAAAAAATCACATAGTGATTCAATCGTGCATATATGTGTTCTATGGTTGTCAAAAAAAATTCATAGTTACTCAATCCATAGTGATTCAAGCTTGCATACATGTCTTCTAAGGCTGTCAAAAAAAAAACTCATTGTGATTCAATCATGAATATACATGTTCTAAGGCTGTCCAAAAAAATTCATAGTGATTCTATCATGCATATATATATTCTATGGTTATCAAAAAAAATTTATAGTGATTCAATCATGCAAATATGTCTTCTAATGTTGTCAAAAAAATTTACAGTGATTCAATCATGTATATTTGTGTTGTTATGCGGTTAAAAATTTTTATAGAGATTAAATCATGCATACATGTGTTCTAAGGCTACAAAAAAAATTCCATAGTGATTCAATCAGGCATATATGTGTTCTAAGGCTGTAAAAAAAAATTCATAGAAACTCAATCATGCATATATGTGTTCTTACGTTGTCAAAAAAATTTAATAGTGATGCAATCATGCATATACATGTTCTAAGGCTATAAAAAAAATTCATATTGATTCAATCATGCAGATATGTGTCCTAAGGCAGTCAAAAAAAAATTATAGTGATTCAATCCTGCAAATATGTGTTCTAATGCTCTAAAAAAAATTATAGTTATTCAATCATGCATATTTGTGTTCTAAGGCTGTCAAAAAAAATCATAGAGATTCAATCGTGCGTACATGTGTTCTAAGGCTGCCAAAAAATTTCATAGTGATTCAATCATGCATATATGTGTTCCAAGTCTGTCAAAAAAAATTTATAGTGACTGAATAATGCATATATGTGTTCTAATGCACTCAAATAAAAATTTTAGTGATTAAATCATTAATATATGTGTTCTAAGGTTTTCAAAAAAAAATCACAGAGATTCAATCATGCATATATGTGTTCTAAGGCAGCAAAAAAAATTCATAGTGATTCAATCTGGCATATATGTGTTGTAAGGTTGTAAAAAAAATTCATACCGATTTAGTCATAAGTATATGTGTGTTCTAAGGCTGCCAAAAAATTTTCATAGTAATTCAATCATACATATATGTGTTCTAAGGTTGTCAACAAAATTTATAGAGATTCAATCATGTATATATATGTACTATGTTGTCAAAAAAAATTATAGAGATTCAATCATGAGTATATGTGTTCTAAGGTTGTCAACAAAATTTTATAGTGATTCAATGATGAATATATGTGCTCTAAGGCTGTCAAAAAAAATTCATAGTGAGTCAATCATGCTAATATGTGTTCTAAGGTTGTCAAAAAAATTTATAGTGATTCAATCACGCATATAGGTGTTCTAATGCTCAAAAAAAATATTATAGTGATTAAATCATGCATATATATGTTCTAAAGCTTTAAAAAAAAAATCATAGTGATTCAATCATGCATATATGTGTTCTAAGGCTCCAAAAAAAATTCCTAGCGATTCAAACATGCGTATATGTGTTCTAACGCTGTCAAAAAAATTTCATAGTGATTCAATCTTGCATATATGTGTTCTAAGGTTGTCAAAAAAAAATCATAGAGATTAAATCTTGCTTATATGTGTTCTAAGGGTGTAAAAAAAAAATCATAGTAACTCAATCATGCATATACGTGTTCTAAGGCTGTAAAAAAAAATTTATAGTGATTCAATCATGCAGATATGTGTTCAAAAGATGTCAAAAAAAATTTATTGTGATTTAATCATATATATATATATGTGTTATAATGCTCTAAAAAAATTATAGTGATTCAATCATGCTAAATGTGTTCTAAAACCGTAAAAAAAAAATCATAGTGACTCAACCTTGCATATATGTGTTCTAAGGCTGCAAAAAAAAAATCATAGTGATTCAATCATGCATATATGTGTTCTAAGGCTGTCAAAAAAATTTCATAGTGATTAAATCATGCTTATATGTGTTCTAAAAGTATCAAAAAAAAATATAGTATTTCAATCATGCATATTTGTGTGTTCTAAGGCTGTCAAAAAAATTTGTATGGATTCAATCATGCATATATGTCTTCTAAGGCTGTCAAAAAAATCTCATAGTGATTCAATCATGCATATATGTGTTCTATGGTTGTCAAAAAATATCATAGTGATTCGATCATTCCTATATGTGTTCTAAGGCTGTCAAAAAAATTCCATACTGATTGAATCATGCTTATATGTGTTCTAAGGCTGTCAAATAAATTCCATAGTGATTCAATCATGCATACATGTATTCTAAGTCTGTCAAAAAAAATATATAGTGATTCAATCCTACATACGTGTGTTCTAAGGCTATAAAAAAATTTCATAGTGACTCAGTCACGCAAACATGTGTTCAAAGGTTGTCAAAAAACAAATTTATATAATTCAATCATGCATATATGTGTTTTGATGTTGTCAAAAAATTTATAGTGATTCAATCATGCATATATGTGTTCTAAGGATGTCAAAATAATTTCATAGTGATTCAATCATGCATATATTTGATCTAAGGATGTCAAAAAAAAAAAATGGTGATTCAATCATTCATATATGTGTTGTAAGTCTGTCAAAAAAAATTCATATTGATTGAATCATGCTTATATGTGTTCTAGTGCTGTCAAAAAAAATTATAGTGAATCAATCACGCATATATGTTTTCTAATGCTCTAAAAAAAACTTATAGTGTTTTAATCCAGCATATATGTGTTCTAAGGCTGTCAAAAAAAATCCATAGTGACTCAATCTTGCATATATATGTGTTTTGCTGTTGTCAAAATTTTTTTATAGAGATTCAAACATGCATATATGTGTTCTAAGGTTGTCAAAAAAAATTCATAGTGATTCAATCATGCATATATGTGTACTAAGGCTGTCAAAAAAATTTCATAGTGATTCAATCACGTAAATATGTGTTCTAAGGTTGTCAAAAACAATTTATAGTCATTCAATCACTTATATGTGTGTTCTAATGCTTTGAAAAAAAAAATTGTAGAGATTCAATCATGTATATATGTGTTCTAAGGCTGTCAAAAAAATTTCATAGTTACTCAATCACACATATATGTTTTCTAAGGCTGTCAAAAAATTTTCATAGTGACTCAATAATGCATATATGTGTTCTAAAGCTGTCAAAAAAAATTCATAGTGATTCAATCTTGCATATATGTGTTATAAGGCTCTCAAAAAAATTCATAGTGACTCAAAGATGCATATATGTGTTCTAAGGCTATAAAAAAAAATTCATAGTGATTCAATCATGGTTATATGTGTTCTAAGGCTGCAAAAAAATTTAATAGTGATTTAATCATGCATATATGTGTTCTAAGGCTGTCAAAAAAAATTAATAGTGATTCAATCATGCATATATGTGTTCTAAGGCTCTCAAAAAAAATTATCGTCATGAAATCATGCTAATACGTGTTCTAGCACAGTCAAAAAAATTCTTACTGATTCAATCATGCATATATGTGTTCTAAGGCTGTCAAAAAAAATTCATAGTGATTCAATCATCCAGATATGTGTTTTAAGGTTGTCAAAAAAAATTTATAGTGATTCAATCATGCGTATGGTTCTTCTAATGCTCTAAAAAAAATTTGTTGTGATTCAATCATTCAAATATGTGTTCTAAGGCTCTCAAAAAAATTCATAGTGTTTCAATCTTGCATATATGAGTTCTAAGGCTGCAAAAAAAATTCATAGTGATCCAATCATGCAAATATGTGTTCTAAGGCTGTTAAAAAAAACTATAGTGATTCAATCATGCAAATATGTGTTGAATGGCCATCAAAAGAATTTCATAGTGATTAAATAATCCTTATATGTGTTCCAACGGTGTCAAAAAAATTTGTATTGGTTCAATCAAGCATACATATGTTCTAACGTAGTCAAAAAAATCTCATAGTGATTCAATCATGCATATATGTGTTCTATGGTTGGAAAAAAAAAATCATAAAGATTCAATCATTCATATATGTGTTCTAAGGCTCTCAAAAAAATTTATAGTGCATCAATCTTGCATATATGTGTTCTAATGTTGTCAAAAAAAATTTGTAGATATTCAATCATGCATATATGTGTTCTAAGGCTGTCAAAAAAAAATCATAGTTATTCAATCAAGCATATATGTGTTCTGAGGTTGTCAAAAAAAAATTATAGTGAATCAATCTTGCATATATGTGTTCTAATGTTGTAAAAAAAATTCAAAAAGATCCAATTATGCATATATGAGTTCTAAGGCTGTCAAAAAATTTTCATAGGGATTCAATCATGCAGATATTTATTCTAAGGTTGTCAAAAAAAAATTATAAATATTCAATCATGCATATATGTGTTTTGTTGCTGTCAAAAAAATTTCATAGTGATTCAATCATTTATATATGTGTTGTAAGGCTGTCAAAAAAAATTCATATTGATTCAATCATACATATATGTGCTCTAATGTTGAAAAAACATTTCGTTGTGATTCAATCATTCATATATGTGTTCTAAGGCCGTCAAAAAATTTTCATAATGATTCAATCATGCATATATATGTTCTAAGGCTGTCATAAAATTGTAATAGTGATTCAATCATGCAGATATATATTTTAGGGCTTTAAAAAAAAATCATAGTGATTCAATCATGCATATATGTGTTCTAGGGCTGCAAAAAAAAATCATAGTCATTCAAACATGTGTATATGTGTTCTAAGGCTGTTAAGAAAAATTCATAGTGATTCAATCATGCATATATGTGTTCTAAGGCAGTCAAAAAAATTCATAGAGATTAAATAATGCTTATATGTGTACTATGTGTGTAAAAAAAATTCATAGTGACTCAATCATGCATATATGTGTTCTAAGGCTGTAAAAAAAAAATCATAGTGATTTAATCATGCAGATATGTGTTCCAAAGAGTTCAAAAGAATTTTATAGTGATTCAATCATGCATATATGTGTTCTAATGCTCTCAAAAAATATTTGTAGTGATTCAATCATGCTATATGTGTTCTATGCCAGTCAAACAAATTTCATAGTGACTAAATCATGCATATATGTGTTCTAAGGCTGCAAAAAATTTTATAGTGATTCAGTCATGTGCATATGTGTTCAAAGGCTTTTAAAAAAAATCATAGTGATTGAATCATGCATATGTGTGTTCTAAGGTTGTCAAACAAAAAATTATAAAGATTAAATCATTTATATATGTGTTCTAAGGCTGTTAAAAAATTTTCATAGTGATTCAATTATGCATATATGTGTTCTAAGGTAGTCAAAAAAATTCCATAGTGATTCAATCACGCATATATGTGTTCTAAGGCTGTCAAAACAAATCCACAGTGATTCAATAATGTATATATTTGTTCTAAGGTTGTCAATAAATTTTTTTAGAAATTCAAACATACATATATGTGTTCTAAGGCTGTCAATAAATTTTTATAGAAATTCAACCATACATATATGTGTTCTAAGGCTGTCAAAATTTTTTCAAAGTGATTCAATCATGCATATATGTCTTCTAAGGTTGTCAAAACAAACTCATAGTGATTCAATTATGCATATCTGTGTTCTAAGGTTGTCAAAAAAAAATTATAGTGATTCAGTCATGCATATATGTGTTCTAATGCAGACACAAAAAATTTATAAAGATTCAATCATGCATATATGTGTTCTAAGGGTATCAAAAAAATTTCATAGTGTTTCAATCACGCAGATATGTATTTTAAGGTTGTCAAAAAAAAATTATGGTGATTAATCATGAATATATGTGTTCTAATTTTCTCAAAAAAATTTATAAAGATCCAATCACGCATGTATGTGTTCTATGCCTGTCAAAAAAAAATTATATTGATTCAATCATTCATATATGTGTTCTGAAGTGGTAAAAAAAAATATAGTGATTCAATCATACATATATGTGTTCTAAGGCTGCAAAAAAATTTCATTATGAGTCAATCATGCTTATATGTGTTTTGTTGTTGTCAAAAAAATTTCATAGTGATTCAACCATTTATATATGTGTTGTAAGGCTGTCAAAAAAATTTCATATTGATTCAATCATACATATATGTGCTCTAATGCTGCAAAAACATTTCATTATGATTCAATCAAGAATATATGTGTCCTAAGGCTATAAAAAAAAATCATTGTGATTAAGTCATTCATATATGTGTTCTAGGGATGTCAAAAAAAATTATAGTAATTAAATCAACCTTATATGTGTTCTACGACTATCAAAAAAACTTCATAGTGATTCAATCAAGCATATATGTGTTCTAAGGCCGTCAAAAAAATTTCATAATGATTGAATCATGCATATATATGTTCTAAGGCTGTCATAAAAATGTCATAGTGATTCAATCTTGCAGATATATATTTTAAGGCTGTCAAAAAAAATCATAGTGATTCAATCATGCATATATGTGTTCCAAGGCTGCTAAAAAATTCAGTCATTCAAACATGTGTATGTGTGTTCTAAGGCTGTCAAGAAAAATTCATAGTGATTCAATCATGCATATATGTGTTCTAAGGCAGTCAAAAAAAAATCATAGAGATTAAATAATGCTTATACGTGTACTATGGGTGTAAAAAAAATTCATAGTGACTCAATCATGCATATATGTGTTCTAAGGCTGTAAAAAAAATCATAGTGATTTCATCATGCACATATGTGTTCCAAAGATTTTAAATGAATTTTATAGTGATTCCATCTTGCATATATGTGTTCTAATTCTCTCAAAAAATATTTGTAGTGATTCAATCATGTTATATGTGTTCTATGGCAGTCAAACAAATTTAATAGTGACTCAATCATGCATATATGTGTTCTAAGGCTGCAAAAAAATTTATAGTGATTGAGTCTTGTACATATTGGTTCAAAGGCTTTTAAAAAAAATCGTAGTGATTGAATCATGCATATGTGTGTTGTAAGGCTGCCAAACAAAAAATTATAAAGATTAAATCATTTACATATGTGTTCTAAGGTTGTTAAAAAAAATTTATAGTGATTCAATCAGGCATATATGTGTTCTAAGGCTGTCCAAAAAAAATTATAGTGATTCAATCATGCATATATGTGTTCTAAGGTAGTCAAAAAAATTCTATAGTGATTCAATCACCCATATATGTGTTCTAAGGCTGTCAAAAAAATTCCACAGTGATTCAATCGTGTATATATTTGTTCAAAGGTTGTCAATAAATTTTTTTAGAAATTCAATCATACATATATGTCTTCTAAGGCTGTCAAAAAAAATTTAAAGTGATTCAATCATGCATATATATCTTCTAAGGTTGTCAAAACAAATTCACAGTGATTCAATTATGCATATATGTGTTCTATTGTTGTCAAAGAAAATTTATAGTGATTCAATCATGCATATATGTGTTCTAATGCAGACAAAAAAAATTTATAAAGATTAAATCATGCATATATGTGTTTTAAGGCTATCAAAAAAAATTCATAGAGATTCAATCACCTAGATATATATTCTAAGGTTGTCCAAAAAAATTTTATGGTGATTCAATCATGAATATATGTGTTCTAATTTTCTCAAAAAAAATTATAAAGATTCAATCACGCATGTATGTGTTCTATGCCTGTCAAAAAAAATTTATAGTGATTCAATCATTCATATATGTGTTCTGAGGTGGTCAAAAAAAATCATAGTGATTCAATCATACATATATGTGTTCTAAGGCTGCAAAAAATTTTCATTACGATTCAATCATGCATATATATGCTCTAAGTCTATCGAAAAAAATTCATAGTGATTAAATCATGCCTATATGTGTTCTAAGGCTGTCAAAAAAAAAATTATACTAATTAAATCATGCTTATATTTGTTGTCAAGCAGTGAAAAAAAATTCATAGTTATTCAATCATGCATGTATGTGTTATAAGGCTTTCAAAAAAAATTCATAGTGATTCAATCATGCATATATGTTTTCTAAGGATGTCATAAAAATTTCATAGTGATTCAATCATGCAGATATGTGTTCTAAGGTTGTCAAAAAAATTTATACAGATTCAATCATGCAAATATATGTTCTAAGGCTGTAAAAAAAAATTATGGTGATTCAAACATGCATATATGCGTACTAATTCTGTCAAAAAAATATCATAGTGATTCAATCCTGCATATATTTGTTCTAAGGCAGTCGAAAGAATTTCATAATGATTCATACATGCAAATATGTGTTCTAAGGTTGTCCAAAAAAAATTATTGTGATCAAATCATGAATATAAGTGTTCTGATGTTGTCAAAAAAATTTTAAAGAGTCAATCTTGCATATATGTGCTCTGAGGCTATCAAAAAAAATTCTTAGTGTTTCAATCAAGCATTTATGTATTCTAAGGCTGTCCAAAAAAATTCATAGTGATTCAATCATTCTGATATGTGTTCTAAGGTTGTCAAAAAAAAATTTATAGTGATTCAATCATGCATATATGTGTTCTTTTGCTGTCAAAAAATTTTATAGTGATTTAATCATCAATATCTATGTTCTAAGGCTGTCAAAAAAATTTCATAGTGATTCAATCATGCATATATGTAATCTCAGGCTGCAAAAAAAATTCATAGTGATTCAAACATGCATATAATTGTTCTGAGGCTTTCAAAAAAAAATCAATTTTGACATCTTTAGAACACATATCTAAATGATTGAATCACTGTGAAATTTTTTTGACAGTCTCAGAAAACAGACATGGATGATTGCATCACATTGAATTTTTTTTGACACCCTTACAACAGATATAAGCATGATTGAATCACTATGAATGCATATATATGTTCAAATGCTCTCAAAAAATTTTATAGTGATTCAATCATGCATATATGTGTTCTAAGGTTGTCGAAAAAATTCTTAATGACCTAATCATGCATATATGTGTTCTAAGGCTGTAAAAAAAAAATTAAGTGATTCAGTCATGCATATATGTGTTCTAAGGTTTTCAAAAAAAATTCTTAGTGATTCAATCTTGCATATATGTGTTCTAAGGCTATCAAAAAAAATTATAGTGATTAAATCATGCTTATATGTGTTCTAAGGGTGTCAAATAAAATTCGTAGAGATTCAATCAAGCATATATGTGTTCTAAGGCTATAAAAAAAAATTGTATGGATTCAATCACGCATATATATATTGTAAGGCTATCAAAAAAATCCCATATTGATTCAATTATTCATATATTTATTCTATGGTCGTCTAAAAATTTTATAGTGATTCAATCATTCATATATGTGTTCAAAGGCTGTCAAAAAATTTTAACCGCGATTCAATAATGCATATATGTGCCCTAATGCTATCAAAAAATTTCTAGAGTGATTCAATTTTGCATACATGTGTTCTAAGGCAGTAAAAAAAAATTATAGTGATTCAATCTCGTATTTATGAGTTCCACGGCTGTCAAAATTTTTTTATAGTGATTCAATCATGCATATATGTGTTCTCCGACTATCAAAAACTTTTCATAGTGACTCAATCATGCAAATATGTGTTTTGTGGTTGTCAATAAAAGTTTATAGTGATTCAATAATGCATATATGCATTCTGATGCTGTCAAAAAAAATTATAGAGATTCAATCATGCATATATGTGTTCCAATGCTGTAAAAAAAAATTCATAGTGATTCAATCATGCATATATGTGTTCTAAGGCTATCAAAAAAATTCATAGTGATTCAATCATGTAAATATGTGTTCTAAGGTTGTCAAAAAAATTTATAGGGATTCAATCATACATATAGTTCTTCTAATACTCTCACAAAAAGTTATAGTGATTTAATCATGCGTATATGCGTTCCAAGCCTGTCCAAAAAAATTCATAGTGATTCAATGATACAAATATGTGTTCTAAGGCTGCAAAACAAATCATAGTAATTCAATCAGGCATATATGTGTTTTAAGTTGTCAAAAAACAATCAGAGTTATTCAATCATGCATATATGTGTTCAAAGGTTGTCAAAAAAAATTTATAGTAATTCAATCTTTCATATATGTGTTTGCTGTAAAAAAAAATCATAGTGATTCAATCACACATATATGTGTTTTATGCTCGTAAAAAAACAATCATAGTGATTCAATCCCGTATATATGTGTTCTAAGGCTGTCAAAAAACTTTCATAGTGATTCAATCATGCATATATGTGCTCTATGGCAATAAAAAAAAATTCATAGAGACTCAATCATGCACGTATGTGTTCTATGGTTGTCAATAAAAATTTATAGTGATTCAATCAAGTATATATGTGTTCTGATGCTGTCAAAAAAATTTATAGAGATTCAATCATGGATATATGTGTTCCAATGCAGTCAAAAAAATTTCATAGTGATTCAAACATGCATATATGTGTTCTAAGGCTGTCAAAAAAACTTTATAGTGATTCAATCAAGCAGATATGTGTTCTAAGGTTGTCAAAAAAAAGTTATATTGTATAAATCAAGTATATATAGTTATTCTAATGTTTTCCAAAAATTTTTATAGTGATTCAATCATGCATATATGTGTTATAAGGCTGTCAAAAAAAATTTATAGTGATTCTATCATGCATATATGTGTTCTAAGGCTACAAAAGAATTTCATATTGATACAATTAGGCATATATGTGTTCTAAATCCATCAAAAAAAATTCATAGAGATTCAATCATGCATATATATGTTTTAAGGTTGTCAAAAAAAATTTATAAGAGATTCAATCATTCATATATGTGTTCTACTGCTGTCAAAAAAAAATTATAGTGATTCAATCATACAGATATGTGTTCTATGTCTGTCAAAAAAATTTCATAGTTATTCAATCATACAGATATGTATTTTAAGGTTGTCAAAAAAAAATTATAGTGATTCAATCATGCATATATGTGTTCTAGTTCTGTCAAAAAAAATTAATAAAGATTCAATCATGCATATATGTGTTCTATAGCTGTCAAAAAAAAATTATAGTGATTCAATCATTCATATATGTGTTCTAAGGCGGTAAAAAAAAATTCATAGTGATTCAATCATAAATATATGTGTTCTTAGGCTGCAAAAAAAATTCATTCTGATTCAATCATGCATATATGCGCTCTAAGTCTATCAAGAAAAATTCATAGTGATTAAATCATGCATATATGTGTTATAAGGCTGTCTCATGTCAAAAAAAATCATAGTCATTTAATCATGCATATATGTGTTCTAAGGCTGTCAAAAAAATTTAATAGTGACTCAATCAAACGTATATATGTTCTGAGGATATCATAAAAAATTCATAGAGATTCAATCATGCATATATGTGTTCTAAGGCTATCAAAAAAATTTCATAGTGATTCAATCATGCAGAAATGTGTTCTAAGGTTGTCAAAAAAAAATTATACAGATTCAATCATGCATATATGTGTTCCAAGGCAGTTAAAAAAAAATTAAAGAGATTCAATCATGCATATATGTGTTCTAAAGCTGTCAAAAAAAATCATAGTGATTCAATCATGCATATATGTGTTCAAAGGCGGTAAAAACAATTTCCTAGTGATTAAATCATGCGTATATGTTTTTAAAGCTTGTCAAAAAAATTACATAGTGATTCAATAATGCATATATGTGTTCTAAGGCTGTCAAACAAATTTGTATGGATTCAATCATGCATATATGTATTGTAAGGCTGTCAAAAAAATCTCATAGTGATTCAATATTGCATATATTTGTTCTATGGTTGTCAAAAAAATTTCATAGTGATTCAATCATTCATATATGTGTTCTAAGGCTCTCAGAAATATTTAATAGTGACTCAATCATGCATATATATGTTCTAATGCTTTCAAAAATAAATTATAAAGATTCAATCATGCATATATGAGTTCTAAGGCTGTCAAAAAATTCTATAGTGATTCAATCATGGATATATGTGTTTTAAAGCCGTAAACAAATATTCAGACGTATTCAATCCCGTATAATTGTGTTCTATGACTATAAAAAAAAATTCATAGTGATTCAATCATGCATATATGTGCTCCAAGGCTATCAACAAAATTTCATAGTGACTCAATCATGAAGATATGTGTTCTATGGTTGTCAATAAAAATTTATAGTGATTCAATCATGTATATATGTGTTTTAAGGTTGTCAAAAAAAATTTATAGTGAATCAATCATGCATATAGTTCTTCTATTGCTCTCAAAAAAAAATTATAGTGATTTAATCAAGCATATTTGTGTTATATGGCTTTCAAAAAAAATTTATAGTGATTCAATCATGCATATATGTGTTCTAAGGCTGCAAAAAAAAATCATAGTGATTCAATTAGGCATATATGCGTTCTAAAGCTGTCAAAAAAAAATTCATAGTGATTTAATCATGCATATATGTGTTCTAATGCTGTAAAAATTTTTTTATAAAGATTCAATCATGCAAATATGTGTTCTAAGGCTTATAACGATTCAATCATGCATATATGTGTTCTAAGGCTGTCAAAAAAAATTCATAGTGATTCAATCACGCTGATATGAATTCTAAGGTTGTCAAAAAAAATTATGGTGATTCAATCATGCATATATATGTTCTAATTCTATCAAAAAAATAGTAAAGATTCAATCATGCATATACCTGTTCTATGGCTATCAAAAAAATGTCATAGTGGTTCAATCATTCATATGTGTTCTAAGCCGGTCAAAAGAATTCAAAGTCATTCAATCATAAATGTGCTCTAAGTCTGCAAAAAAAATCCATTGTGATTCAATCATGCATATATGTGCTCTAAGTCTATCAAAAAAATTTCATAGTGATTATATCATACATATATGTGTTCTAAGGCTGTCAAAAAAATTTCATACTGATTAAATCATGCTTATATTTGTTTTTAGGCTATCAAAAAAGTTTCATAGTTATTCAATCATGCATATATGTCTTCTAAGGTAGTCAAAAAAAATTCATAGTGATTCAATCAAGCGTATATGTGTTCTAAGGATGTGATAAAAATTTCATAGAGATACAATCAGGCATATATGTATTCTAAGGCTATTAAAAAAATTTCATCATGATTAACTCATGCAAAAATGCATTCTAAGGTTGTCAAAAAAAATTTATACAGACTCAATCCTGCAAATATATGTTTTAAGGTTGTCAAAAAAAAATTATAGTTATTCAATCATGCATATATGGGTTCTATGTCCGTCAAAAAAATAGCATAGTGATTTAATCCTACATATATGTGCTCTGAGGTTGTCGAAAAAATATCGTAGTGATTTATACATGCAGATATGTGTTCTAAGGTTGTCAAAAAACATTATAGTGATTCAATCATGCATGTCTGTGTTCTGATGTAGTGAAATTTTTTTTATAGCAATTGAATCATGCATTTATGTGTTCTAAGGCTGTCAAAAAAATTTCATAGTTTCAATCATGCTGATATATGTTCTAAGGTTGTCAAAAAAAAATTATAGTGATTCAGTCATGCATATATGTGCTCTAATGCTCTAAAAAAAAATTATAGTAATTCATTAATGCATATATGTGCAGTAAGGCTATTCAAAAAACTTCATAGCGATTCAATCATGCGTATATGTGTTCTAAGGCTGCAAAAAAATTGATAGTGATTCAAACATGTGTATACGTGTTCTGAGGCTGTCAAAAAGATTTCATAGTGATTCAATCATGCGTATATGTGTTCTAAGAATGTCAAAAAAAATTCATAGTGATTAAATCATGCTTAGATGTGTTCTAAGGGTGTCAAAAAAATATCATATTGATTCAATCATGCATATCTGTGTTATGAGGCTGTCAAAAAAAATTCAAAGTGATTCAATCATGCAAATATGTGTTCTAAAGATGTCAAAAAAAATTTATTGTGATTCACTCATGCATATATATGTTCTATTGCTCTCAAAAAAAATTATAGAGATTCAATCATGCATATATTTGTTTTAAGGCTCTCGAAAAAAATTTATAGTGACCTAATCATGCATATATGTGTTCTAAGGCAGTAAAAAAAAATTAAAGTGATTCAGTCATGCATATATGTGTTCTAAGCAGTAAAAAAAATCATAGTGATTCAATCATACATATACGTGTTTTAAGGCTGTGAAAAAAAAATTATAGTGATTAAATCATGCTTATATGTGTTCTAAGGGTGTCAAAAAAAAATTTCATAGTGATTCAATCATGCATATATGTGTTCTAAGGTTGTCAAAAAACATTTATAAAGATTAAATCATGCATATATGTGTTTTAAGGCTATCAAAAAAAATTCATAGAGATTCAATCACCTAGATATATATTCTAAGGTTGTCCAAAAAAATTTTATGGTGATTCAATCATGAATATATGTGTTCTAATTTTCTCAAAAAAAATTATAAAGATTCAATCACGCATGTATGTGTTCTATGCCTATCAAAAAAAATTTATAGTGATTCAATCATTCATATATGTGTTCTGAGGTGGTAAAAAAAAATCATAGTGATTCAATCATACATATATTTGTTCTAAGGCTGCAAAAAATTTTCATTACGATTCAATCATGCATATATGTGGTCTAAGTCTATCGAAAAAAAATTCATAGTGATTAAATCATGCCTATATGTGTTCTAAGGCTGTCAAAAAAAAATTATACTGATTAAATCATGCTTATATTTGTTGTCAAGCAGTGAAAAAAAATTTATAGTTATTCAATCATGCATGTATGTGTTCTAAGGCTTTCAAAAAAAATTCATAGTGATTCAATCATGCATATATGTTTTCTAAGGATGTCATAAAAATTTCATAGTGATTCAATCATGCGTATATTTGTTCTAAGGCTATAAAACAAAATCATAGTGATTCAATCATGCAGATATGTGTTCTAAGGTTGTTAAAAAAATTTATACAGATTCAATCATGCAAATATATGTTCTAAGGCTGTAAAAAAAAAATTATGGTGATTCAAACATGCATATATGCGTACTAATTCTGTCAAAAAAATATCATAGTGATTCAATCCTGCATATATGTGTTCTAAGGCAGTCGAAGGAATTTCATAGTGATTCATACATGCAAATATGTGTTCTAAGGTTGTCCAAAAAAAATTATTGTGATCAAATCATGAATATATGTGTTCTGATGTTGTCAAAAAATTTTTAAAGAGTCAATCTTGCATATATGTGCTCTGAGGCTATCAAAAAAATTTCTTAGTGTTTCAATCAAGCATTTATGTATTCTAAGGCTGTCCAAAAAAATTCATAGTGATTCAATCATTCTGATATGTGTTCTAAGGTTGTCAAAAAAAAATTTGTAGTGATTCAATCATGCATATATGTGTTCTTATGCTGTCAAAAATTTTTATAGTGATTTAATCATCAAAATCTATGTTCTAAGGCTGTCAAAAAAATTTCATAGTGATTCAATCATGCATATATGTAATCTCAGGCTGCAAACAAATTTCATAGTGATTCAAACATGCATATAATTGTTCTGAGGCTTTCAAAAAAAAATCAATTTTGACATCTTTAGAACACATATCTAAATGATTGAATCACTGTGAAATTTTTTTGACAGTCTCAGAACACAGACATGGATGATTGCATCACATTGAATTTTTTTTGACACCCTTACAACAGATATAAGCATGATTGAATCACTATGAATGCATATATATGTTCAAATGCTCTCAAAAAAATTTATAGTGATTCAATCATGCATATATGTGTTCTAAGGTTGTCGAAAAAATTCTTAATGACATAATCATGCATATATGTGTTCTAAGGCTGTAAAAAAAAAATTAAGTGATTCAGTCATGCATATATGTGTTCTAAGGTTTTCAAAAAAAATTCTTAGTGATTCAATCTTGTATATATGTGTTCTAAGGCTATCAAAAAAATTTATAGTGATTAAATCATGCTTATATGTGTTCTAAGGGTGTCAAATAAAATTCGTAGAGATTCAATCAAGCATATATGTGTTCTAAGGCTATCAAAAAAAATTGTATGGATTCAATCACGCATATATATATTGTAAGGCTATCAAAAAAATCCCATATTGATTCAATTATTCATATATTTATTCTATGGTCGTCTAAAAATTTTTATAGTGATTCAATCATTCATATATGTGTTCAAAGGCTGTCAAAAAAATTTAACAGCGATTCAATAATGCATATATGTGCCCTAATGCTGTCAAAAAATTTCTAGAGTGATTCAATTTTGCATACATGTGTTCTAAGGCAGTAAAAAAAATTTATAGTGATTCAATCTCGTATTTATGTGTTCCACGGCTGTCAAAATTTTTTTATAGTGATTCAATCATGCATATACGTGTTCTCCGACTATCAAAAACTTTTCATAGTGACTCAATCATGCAAATATGTGTTTTGTGGTTGTCAATAAAAAATTATAGTGATTCAATAATGCATATATGCGTTCTGATGCTGTCAAAAAAAATTATAGAGATTCAATCATGCATATATGTGTTCCAATGCTGTCAAAAAAAATTCATAGTGATTCAATCATGCATATATGTGTTCTAAGGCTATCAAAAAAAATTCATAGTGATTCAATCATGTAGATATGTGTTCTAAGGTTGTCAAAAAAATTTATAGGGATTCAATCATACATATAGTTCTTCTAATACTCTCACAAAAAGTTATAGTGATTTAATCATGCGTATATGCGTTCCAAGCTTGTCCAAAAAATTTCATAGTGATTCAATGATGCAAATATGCGTTCTAAGGCTGCAAAACAAATCATAGTAATTCAATCAGGCATATATGTGTTTTAAGTTGTCAAAAAACAATCAGAGTTATTCAATCATGCATATATGTGTTTAAAGGTTGTCAAAAAAAATTTATAGTAATTCAATCGTGCATATATGTGTTTGCTGTAAAAAAAAATCATAGTGATTCAATCACGCATATATGTGTTTTATGATCGTAAAAAAACAATCATAGTGATTCAATCCCATATATATGTGTTTTAAGGCTGTCAAAAAACTTTCAGAGTGATTCAATCATGCATATATGTGCTCTATGGCAATAAAAAAAAATTCATAGTGACTCAATCATGCACGTATGTGTTCTATGGTTGTCAATAAAAATTTATAGTGATTCAATCAAGTATATATGTGTTCTGATGCTGTCAAAAAAATTTATAGAGATTCAATCATGGATATATGTGTTCCAATGCAGTCAAAAATTTTTCATAGTGATTCAAACATGCATATATGTGTTCTAAGGCTGTCAAAAAAACTTTATAGTGATTCAATCAAGCAGATATGTGTTCTAAGGTTGTCAAAAAAAAGTTATATTGTATAAATCAAGTATATATAGTTCTTCTAATGTTTTCCAAAAAATTTTATAGTGATTCAATCATGCATATATGTGTTATAAGGCTGTCAAAAAAAATTTATAGTGATTCTATCATGCATATATGTGTTCTAAGGCTACAAAAGAATTTCATATTGATACAATCAGGCATATATGTGTTCTAAATCCATCAAAAAAATTCATAGAGATTCAATCATGCATATATATGTTTTAAGGCTGTCAAAAAAAAATTATAAGAGATTCAATCATGCATATATGTGTTCTACTGCTGTCAAAAAAAAATTATAGTGATTCAATCATACAGATATGTGTTCTATGGCTGTCAAAAAAATTTCATAGTTATTCAATCATACAGATATGTATTTTAAGGTTGTCAAAAAAAATTTATAGTGATTCAATCATGCATATATGTGTTCTAGTTCTGTCAAAAAAAATTAATAAAGATTTAATCATGCATATATGTGTTCTATAGCTGTCAAAAAAAAATTATAGTGATTCAATCATTCATATATGTGTTCTAAGGCGGTAAAAAAAATTTCATAGTGATTCAATCATAAATATATGTGTTCTTAGGCTGCAAAAAAAATTCATTCTGATTCAATCATGCATATATGCGCTCTAAGTCTATCAAGAAAAATTCATAGTGATTAAATCATGCATATATGTGTTATAAGGCTGTCTAAAAAATTTCATAGTGATTAAATCATGTCAAAAAAAATCATAGTCATTTAATCATGCATATATGTGTTCTAAGGCTGTCAAAAAAATTTCATAGTGACTCAATCAAACGTATATATGTTCTGAGGATATCATAAAAAATTCATAGAGATTCAATCATGCATATATGTGTTCTAAGGCTATCAAAAAAATTTCATAGTGATTCAATCATGCAGAAATGTGTTCTAAGGTTGTCAAAAAAAAATTATACAGATTCAATCATGCATATATGTGTTCCAAGGCAGTTAAAAAAAAAATTAAAGAGTTTCAATCAAGCATATATGTGTTCTAAAGCCGTCAAAAAAAATCATAGTGATTCAATCATGCATATATGTGTTCAAAGGCGGTAAAAACAATTTCCTAGTGATTAAATCATGCGTATATGTTTTCAAAGCTTGTCAAAAAAATTACATAGTGATTCAATAATGCATATATGTGTTCTAAGGCTGTCAAACAAATTTGTATGGATTCAATCATGCATATATGTATTGTAAGGCTGTCAAAAAAATCTCATAGTGATTCAATATTGCATATATTTGTTCTATGGTTGTCAAAAAAATTTCATAGTGATTCAATCATTCATATATGTGTTCTAAGGCTCTCATAAATATTTAATAGTGACTCAATCATGAATATATATGTTCTAATGCTTTCAAAAATAAATTATCAAGATTCAATCATGCATATATGAGTTCTAAGGCTGTCAAAAAATTCTATAGTGATTCAATCATGGATATATGTGTTTTAAAGCCGTAAACAAATATTCAGACGTATTCAATCCCGTATAATTGTGTTCTATGACTATAAAAAAAAATTCATAGTGATTCAATCATGCATATATGTGCTCCAAGGCTATCAACAAAATTTCATAGTGACTCAATCATGAAGATATGTGTTCTATGGTTGTCAATAAAAATTTATAGTGATTCAATCATGTATATATGTGTTTTAAGGTTGTCAAAAAAAAATTATAGTGAATCAATCATGCATATAGTTCTTCTATTGCTCTCAAAAAAAATTTATAGTGATTTAATCAAGCATATTTGTGTTATATGGCTTTCAAAAAAAATTTATAGTGATTCAATCATGCATATATGTGTTCTAAGGCTGCAAAAAAAAATCATAGTGATTCAATTAGGCATATATGCGTTCTAAAGCTGTCAAAAAAAATTCATAGTGATTTAATCATGCATATATGTGTTCTAATGCTGTAAAAAAAAATTTATAAAGATTCAATCATGCAAATATGTGCTCTAAGGCTTATAACGATTCAATCATGCATATATGTGTTCTAAGGCTGTCAAAAAAATTTCATAGTGATTCAATCACGCTGATTTGAATTCTAAGGTTGTCAAAAAAATTTATGGTGATTCAATCATGCATATATATGTTCTAATTCTATCAAAAAAATAGTAAAGATTCAATCATGCATATACCTGTTCTATGGCTATCAAAAAAATGTCATAGTGGTTCAATCATTCATATGTGTTCTAAGCCGGTCAAAAGAATTCAAAGTCATTCAATCATAAATGTGCTCTAAGTCTGCAAAAAAAATCCATTGTGATTCAATCATGCATATATGTGCTCTAAGTCTATCAAAAAAATTTCATAGTGATTATATCATACATATATGTGTTCTAAGGCTGTCAAAAAAATTTCATAGTGATTATATCATACATATATGTGTTCTAAGGCTGTCAAAAAAATTTCATACTGATTAAATCATGCTTATATTTGTTTTTAGGCTATCAAAAAAGTTTCATAGTTATTCAATCATGCATATATGTGTTCTAAGGTAGTCAAAAAAAATTCATAGTGATTCAATCAAGCGTATATGTGTTCTAAGGATGTGATAAAAATTTCATAGAGATACAATCAGGCATATATGTATTCTAAGGCTATTAAAAAAATTTCATCATGATTAACTCATGCAAAAATGCATTCTAAGGTTGTCAAAAAAAATTTATACAGACTCAATCCTGCAAATATATGTTTTAAGGTTGTCAAAAAAAATTTATAGTTATTCAATCATGCATATATGGGTTCTATGTCCGTCAAAAAAATAGCATAGTGATTTAATCCTACATATATGTGCTCTGAGGTTGTCGAAAAAATATCGTAGTGATTTATACATGCAGATATGTGTTCTAAGGTTGTCAAAAAACATTATAGTGATTCAATCATGCATGTATGTGTTCTGATATAGTGAAATTTTTTTTATAGCAATTGAATCATGCATTTATGTGTTCTAAGGCTGTCAAAAAAATTTCATAGTTTCAATCATGCTGATATATGTTCTAAGGTTGTCAAAAAAAAATTATAGTGATTCAGTCATGCATATATGTGCTCTAATGATCTAAAAAAAATTTATAGTAATTCATTAATGCATATATGTGTTGTAAGGCTATTCAAAAAACTTCATAGCGATTCAATCATGCGTATATGTGTTCTAAGGCTGCAAAAAAATTGATAGTGATTCAAACATGTGTATACGTGTTCTGAGGCTGTCAAAAAGATTTCATAGTGATTCAATCATGCGTATATGTGTTCTAAGGATGTCAAAAAAATTTCATAGTGATTAAATCATGCTTAGATGTGTTCTAAGGGTGTCAAAAAAATATCATAGTGATTCAATCATGCATATCTGTGTTATGAGGCTGTCAAAAAAAATTCAAAGTGATTCAATCATGCAGATATGTGTTCTAAAGATGTCAAAAAAAATTTATTGTGATTCACTCATGCATATATATGTTCTATTGCTCTCAAAAAAAATTATAGAGATTCAATCATGCATATATTTGTTTTAAGGCTCTCGAAAAAAATTTATAGTGACCTAATCATGCGTATATGTGTTCTAAGGCAGTAAAAAAAAATTAAAGTGATTCAGTCATGCATATATGTGTTCTAAGCAGTAAAAAAAATCATAGTGATTCAATCATACATATATGTGTTTTAAGGCTGTGAAAAAAAAATTATAGTGATTAAATCATGCTTATATGTGTTCTAAGGGTGTCAAAAAAAATTTTCATAGTGATTCAATCATGCATATATGTGTTCTAAGGTTGTCAAAAAAAATTTATAAAGATTAAATCATGCATATATGTGTTGTAAGGCTGTCAAAAAAATCTCATAGTGATTCAATCATGCACATATTTGTTCTATGGTGGTCAAAAAAATTTCATAGTGATTCAATCATTCATATATGTGTTCTAGGGTTGTTAGAAAATTTTAATAGTGATTCAATCATGCATATATTTTTTCTAAGGCTGTCAAAAAAATTCTATAGTGATTTAATCTTGTATATATGTGTTCTTAGGCTGTAAAAAAAAATCATAGTGATTCAATCTTGTATATATGGGTTCTAATACAGTAAAAAAAATGTCATATTGATTCAATCATGCATATATGTGTTCTAAGGCTGTAAAAAAAAATCATAGTGATTCAATCATGCATATATGTGTTCTAAGGCTGTAAAAACAATTTCATAGTGATTAAATGATGCGTATATGTGTTCTAAAGGTGTCAAAAAAATCACATAGTGATTCAATCATGCATATATGTGTTCTAAGGTTGTTAAACAAAATTGTATGGATTCAATCATGCATATATGTATTGTAAGGCTGCCAAAAATATCTCATAGTGATTCAATGTTGCATATATTTGTTCTATGGTTGTCAAAAAAATTTCATAGTGATTCAATCACTCATATATGTGTTCTAAGGCTCTCAGAAATATTTAATAGTGACTCAATCATGCATATACTTTTTCTAAGGCTGTCAAAAAAATTCATAGTGATTCAGTCATGCATATATGTGTTATAATGCTGTCAAAAAATCATAGTGATTCAATCATATATATATATATATATATGTTCTAAGGCAGTCTAAAAAATTTCATAGAGACTCAATCATGGATATATGTGGTCTACGACTATCAAAAAAAATTCATAGTGACTCAATCAGGAAGATATGTGTTCTATGGTTGTCAATAAAAATTTATAGTGATTCAATCATGCATATATGTGTTTTGATGCTGTAAAAAAAATTTATAGAGATTCAATCATGCATATATGTGTTTCATTTTCATCATCATCTATGATCTAGAATGATAGATCTCACATTTTGATTATTAGATCAATTCACTTATGAGATTCTATTCAATTTAATTATGTTGAGATGATATTTTCAATTCTGGTCCATTTTTTATGTCATCTATTTGCATATAATTAGATGTTATATTGATCTGATTTTTTTACTGCATATTTATACATATGTTTTCAGGATCTTCATTAAAAATCAGATCAATCTGAGTTGATTTGATCCCTCAAAAAAATCTGGATTTGGACTCTATCATTTGGTCTTGCCTGAATTTGACCCGATATTAGACCAACTTGTTTGAGTGATTGCTCCCAAACCAAAGCTGATTTTATAAATCTGTAGAACAGGATGTCTCTAGCATTGAGTCCAGTTTGTTCACACCAAATTTAATTAATTTTAATAGTGTTTTCATGCCCGATTTTGATTAAAAACTGCAACACTGTTATAGTGTATCACTTTTAGGGTTTGGTTTTTAACCTATTTTGTCAAAGTCATATCTCTTTAATGGGAGATCATTTTCAATATCTGTAAAAAGTATCTTTTTCATCTACATGTCTAGTTCATCTCACTAAAATTTCATCTATTTCTATAAAGTATTTTTGTTTCTTTTGCATTTTAAGTCAAAACACTATCTATTTGTAATTTTAGGTATTACTCAAACTTAAAATCAACTTGTTGAATTCATATCTCCCTAATGGGAGATCATTTTCCAAATCTGTAAAAAGGACAGAACCCTGTTGATTTTTCTTTCATAGACTTTTACATATTTTTAGCCAACTTGATCAGATTGGATCTCCTTAATGGGAGATCATTTTCTAGATCTGTGAATTGAAGATTTCTACCTTACATGTTTAGTTTGTATTCTTAAAATTTCAGCCATTTCTATAAAGTTTTCATATCTGATTCTGATAAAAAATCAGAACACTATCATTTTGCTTCGTTAAGTATTTCTTAAATTTTATTTTAACTTGTTTAGATGTGTTCTCTCTGATGAAAACTCATTTTTAAAATTCGTAAAAAGGGTTTTCTTTTATTTTAAGTCTAGTTGATCCATATAAAATTTCATAAATTTCTAACATGTTCATGAATTTTTCCTTTATTTTTTGCGGCATAAAAAGGCTAAGTTATGGATTTTTCCAATTTTTCAATAATTGAAGAAAATTCATAAATGCCTACATTTATTTCTAACATGTTTGCTCATTTTTGCAGGATTTTATTTTTTTTCTTTCTCTTCAATTAATGTAATTTATTCACGGTTGTAATAATTGTATTAATGAGAATTTTATTTTTATGCTTAGTTTAAAATGAATGAGCATATAGATTAATTTCATAATTAATTTCTTATATTTTATTTTTTTTATTTTTTTAAAAACACTATGAAAAACAGAAATGACACATGGACCATTTAATAAAGGATAATTAAAGCTAAGTAAAGTTTGTATTTTTGGCCCTAGTCGGAATACGAATAATACTTAGAGTTATTATTCTTTATTAAATAAAAATTTGATCTACACTTTAGATCATTTTTTAAAGTCATCATTTCTTTCATAATTCCCCTTTTCTTCCGTTACTTGAATTAAAATAAAAATTAATTCTAAATGTATTTGTGGCCCTAGTCATGAATATATTAAAATTAATTTTATTTTAATTCTATAAAGGCATAAAATCTTTTCTTTTTCCTTTATAAGAATTTTAAACAAAGATTAATCTTAAGTATATTTGTGGCCCTAGACATGAATATATGAAAATTTAATCTTGTTTCTTATTGTATAAAATATGAAACTTTCCTTAAAATTTAAATAATTTTCCAAAAAAATGATAGCATATTCATCATTTAAGGTAGAATTGCATCATTTTTTCAAATTATTCTAAATTATTTTCAAATTTCTAAGTGATTTTTGAAATAATTTTCAAAACAAATTTCCATTTCAAAATTTGAAGTCATTTTCAATTTTATTTCTCAAATTCAAAGTCATTTTCCAATCTCATTTTTGAAATTCAAAGTATTCCTTTGAATTCATTTATCAATTCCAAGTATTTTCAATTTACTTTTCAAAAACATTTTCCAAAAAAGTAAATTTCAATTTCAATTTCCTATTCTAGTTTCAAATTTCAAATTTCAATTTTCATTTCAACTTTAAAATATCAATTTTAAAACTTTCCCTTTTTTCGAATTTCAAATTTCACCTTTATATTTCATTATAAATTCAAACACCAAATTCAATTTTCTATTTTCTTTCAAATTTCTAATTTTTGATTTCTGTTTTCAACTCTCCACTTTCGAATTTCAAATTTTAACTTTGAATTTCATTTCAATTTCAAATATTAAATTCAATTCTTTATTCCTTTAAAATTCCAAATTTGAAATTCTATTTTCATTTCAAATTCAATTTCAAATTTTCTATTTTAAAATATCAATTCTTAATTCTGAATTTCAATTCAATTTTCAATTTTAGTTCCAAAATCAAATTTCAAATTTCCTTTTGAATTTCAAATTTTCATTTCCAATATTTCAAACTCAATTTCTTTAGTTCAAATTTTAAATTCAATTATATTTTCAATTTTAGATTTCAAATTCTTAAAGTTTTCAAATCAAAGTCCAATTTTAATTTCAAACCCAATTCTGATTTTTCAATTTTAAAAAATTCCAAATACAATTCCAAGTTTGATTTTTGAATTCAATTCTCAATTCGAAAATCAAACTCTAATATTGATTTTCTATTTTAAATCAATTCAGATTTCAAATTTTAAAACTTAACTTTGATATCAATTTCAAAATCTTCAATTCTAAAACATTTAATTCAAATTCCTCAATCCCCAAATCGATTTTGGAACTTCAAAGTCGTTTCTTAAATGATATTTTCAAATTCGTTTCAAAATCACTTGAAAATTTCAGATTTCAGAAATATTTTCAAAAGCATACACATTCTCAAACTCAAAATCATAACACAAGCCTGATTCAATATGCATTTAGGATTTAGAATAATTTCTTAGATAAATTTAGGCAATACAAAGGCATAAACTCTATCCTTGGTTCAATTACCCCGATAAAGGCACCAGGAACGATTGAACCTCGTACCGACGAGCGAATCTGGTCTCCCCATTTTCCCATAATTTTTCTAAAAATGGAGGCGAGTTATTTAAAAATCTTTTCCCAAAGGTCAAGTGAGACCTTACAAGAGTTGTCTCTTTCCCTAAAAAGAAAAGGAAGATTTTTGCAATGATCACAATTTTGGCGACCGTGATGGGACTCATCTTTGTCTGGTCAAATTTATGCCTTTGCCTTGATTAAATTTGTCTAAGTCATTATTCTTTACAATATCAGATTCATTTTTATGCAAAACTTAGGAGCCTAGACTCTGACCAAGTTGACATAATGCACATAGGCTTAAGTATGGTTTGGTAAGACCAAATTGAGGAGATTTTATTCATGTTCATTTTGACTTAGGTCTAATACAACCCTCCTCAATCTAGGAATTGAGTACAAACAATGTATGCAAGTTTGTGCTTCTTTATGATTTTCAAAATTCTATCTCTCTAGGACTTTGCATTAGAGACATCTGATTTCTTGCATGTTGATCATGTTTTTAAAAAAATCCCCTACCAATATTGTCTCGGCCTTCATGTTGTTGGGCTTTCTCCATGAACTGTAGTTCGAGAAAAAGCCTCATAACTGGGCCACTTATTTGGGCTAATAAACCTCCTGCCACGTACTAAGGGCCCTAGTCCAAAGTATATCGGCAGGTGCTCAAGGATGTTGGAAAACCATTACCTTGGATCTGGAGATGTTTTCATGCCACGTACTTCGAGCTTCAGCTTCAGTATTGTGATCATTGTAAAAATTTTCCTTTCTTCCTTTTTAGGAAAAAAGAGAAAAACTCTCGCAAGGTCTCACTTGACATTTTGTAAAGACATTTTGAAATAACTCGCCTCCATTTTTAGAAAATTTATGAAAAAATGAGGAGATAGGATTCGCTCGTTAGTACGAGGTTCAACTGTTCTTGGCGCCTTTACCAGAGGTAATCGAACCAATGATCAAATTTATGCCTTTGACTTGCCTAAATTTATCTAAAAAATTATTCTAAGTCCTAAATGCACATTGAATCAGGATTGTGCTATGATTTTAAATTTGAGAATGTGTATGCTTTTGATAATTTTTTAGAAATTTGAATCTTCGAATTGCTTTTGAAATGGATTTAAAAGTATCCTTTAAGAGATGACTTTGAAGTTCAGAAATCGATTTAGATTTGGAAATTGAAATGAGTTTGAAAGTTTGGATTTTGAAGATTTTGAAATTGAATTCTAAGTTAAGAAATTTGAAGTCTGAATTGATTGAAAATTGAATTTGGAATTGGATTTTTGAATTGAGAATTGAACTTAGAAATCGAATTTTGAAATTGAATTTAGAATTGAAATTGAAAATCAAAAGTTAGATTTGAAATTGGAAATTTGAAATTGAACTTCGAAAATCAAGATTGGAATTTGGAATTAAACCTTGGAATTAAAAATCGAATTTAGAATTTAGAGTTGAAATTTGGAATTTTAAAATTAAAATTGAAAATAATGATTAGAATTGGAAATTCAAAATGAAATTCGGAATTTAATTTAAAATAAAAATTGAGAATTGAAATGAATTTGAGAGTTGAAATTTGAAAATGGAAAATTTGAAGTTGATATTCGAATTTGAAATGAAAATGAAATTCAAAATTTGGAATTTAAAATAAATATAAAATTGAATTTGATACTTCAAATTGAATTGAAATTCAAAATTTGAAATTGGAGATTTGAAAATGGAAAGTTGAAATTGATTTTTGAAACAAAATTCAATTTTTAAAATTTGAATTGGAAATTCAAGTTAATATTTGGAATTGAAGTGAAAAAGTAAAATTAAAATTAGAATTTTGAAAATGGAAAAGGAGAATAAAAATCAAAATTTGGAATTCAAAAATAGATATTTGAAATAGGATTAAAAGTGAATGAAATTGAAAAGGATTTTGGAAAATAAGTTTGAATTTGTGAATGGAAATTGAAAATTGATTTTTGAACTTAGAAATGGAAATTGTTTTTGAAAATTATTTCAAAAATTACTTGAAAATTTGAAAATAACTTTAAATGAATTAAAAATGATGCAATTCTATCTTAAATGATGAATGCATTAAAAGAATTGGTTTGAAATTGAGTTTAAAAAAAACAAATTTCATTCTTTAATAGAATCAAAACAAGATTAAATTTTAATATATTCACGACTATGGTCACAAACATATTCTAATTTAATATTTATTTAAATTCTAATAAAGAATGAAATAAATTTTTGTGCCTTTATAGAATTAAAATAAAATTAAATTTCTATATATTTATGACTATGGACATGAATATACTTCAATTTAATATTTATTTTTAGATTCTAATAAAGAAAAAATGCATTTTTCTTAAAATATGATGATTTTTGAAAAAGACTTAAGAGCGTAAGTCGATTTTTGTATTTTAATAAAGAATAATAATTTTAAATATTATTCATATTCTGACTATGGCCGTGAATATGAACTTTACTTAGTATTATTTATCCTTTATTAAATGGTGCACGTGTCATTCGTATTTCCATAGTATTTTTAAGAAAATTAAGAAAAAAAAATGTAACAAATTAAAATGAAGAAAAATTAAACTAATGTGCTCATTCATTTTAAACTAAGCATAAAATAAAATTCTCATTAATGTATTATTACAATACTTGAATAGATTTACATCAATTGAAAAAAAAGAAAGGAAAATCCTGAAAAATGAGCAAACATGTTAGAAATAAATGTAGGCATTTATGGATTTTCCTCAATTATTAAAAAAAATGAGAAAAATCCATAATTTAGCCTTTTTATGCCCCGAAAAATGAAAGTAAAATCTTTAAACATATTAGAAATTGATGAAATTCGATATAAAGCTTATTAATAACCTTAAAAGTATCTTAAAATAAAAAAATTTAGAAAACGTTTGGAGAAAAACCCGAAGTTGGGTTTTTTTATCAAAGTTTGTTCCAAATTATTTAATTTCTCCCAAATTTGTGGGAGAAGTTGATTAGTTAAACCATAAAAAATTTTCAATTTATAGATTCAAAAAAGGATCTTCTATTGTGGAGATCCGATCTGATCAAGTTGGTTAAAAATCTGTAAAAGTCTGTAAAAGAAAATTCAATAGGTTTCTGATTTTTATTTGAATTATAGATCAAAACATAATGAAAATTTCTAAAAATTGGCATGCATAAACTAGACATTCTAAGAAAAAAACTCCTTTTGACAGATCTAAAAAATGATCTTCCATTAGGGAGATATGAATATAACAAGTTGGTTTTAAGTCAGAATAATGCCTGAAATTGCAACAGATAAGGTTCCAATTTAAAATGCAAAAAAAATATAAATATTCCATAGAAATAAATGAAAATTTACACAAATAAACTAGACATGCTGATTAAGAAGGTCCATTTTACATATCTTTAAAATAATCTTCCATTAATGAGATATGACTCTAACAAAATGGATTAAACCAAACCCTAAAAGTGATAGAGTATAGAGTATACTAGGCTTGCGGTTTTTGGACAAAATCATATATCAAAACACTATAGAAATTGATAAAATTTTACATGAAAAAATTAGATTCAATGCTAGAGATTTCTTTTTTTACAGATTTGAAATATCATCTCTGGTTAGAGAGAAATCACTCAAACACGTTGGTCTAATTTTAGGGAAAATCCGGATGAGGCCAAACAGCAGGGTCTGAATCCCAAATATTTTGAGAGAACAAACCATCTCAGAATGATCTGATTGTTAGTGTAGATCCCAAAAATATACTAATAAAGATGTGGTAAAAACATCAGATCAAAATATGACCTAATTATATGCGAAATGATGAAGGCAAAAATGGACCAAAATTGAAAATATCATCTCAACACAATTGAATGAAATAGAATCTCAAAATTGAATTGATCTAATGATCAAAATGTGAGATCTATCATTCTAGATCTTTGATGATAATGAAAATGATATAAAAACATAAATAAAAGCATATAAAATGAAATCAAAGCATTGGGGCATAAATTGAAATTGATTTGGCCCATAGAATATAGAATTTAATCTATTGAAGGTCAAATCCTAATTCTAAATGGCTAAAATAAAAATACACAATGTAAATAACAATTTAAATAGATCAAAACATAGAAAATGGAAATTTACATGGAATTAAACTAGATCTACATTGCTATTACACGAAATTGAAAGAAAATGCAAGAAAGAAGAGAAGAAAGGGGGGGGGGGGGGGGAATTTTTGAGAAAATCAAGAAAATAGAAAGAAAAGAAAAAAAATCAAAAAGAAAGGGAGAGAGATGGCCTACCTTGGGCTTCTTTTTCCTTGCTCCAGCTACCGCTTCAAGCTTGAGCCACAAATGCAAAGGAGGAAAGTTTTCTTCTTTGGAAAACTCATCCACTCCTAAGTGAGAAAAGGAGGAGAGAGAGGAGAAGGGAAGAGAAAGAGAGAACTTTTTTTTTTGTTCTCTCAATTTCTCAAACTCCAACTTGTTGAGAAGAGAGACCTCCAAGGGGTCTATTTATAGTTTAAGAATGGGGTTGGCTTTTGCAAAACTTTAGATATGGGACTAAAAATCTCAAGAAGGAGAAGCCAAGCCCATTTGAGCATTTTTTTTTTGTAAATGGGATAAATGCCTTTTTAGAAAAATTTTGACACATGGCACCCTTGCTTGCACATGGGTGCCCATGTGGCAAAGGGGGCTCATATGGGGTTGGTGACAACCCCATGTGGGTCTTTTTCCAATTTTGTAAATCGGCAAAATAGCCCTTTATGAAATCTTTTGACACATGACACCCTCTTGCAAGGGGGTGCCCATGTGTGTCTTTTTTTCATTTTATAGATGGGCAAAATGGGATTTTCTTAAAAAATTTGACACATGGCATCACCTTGTGGGTGATGCTCATGTGGGTTTTTAAAGGCAAGAAGGTTTTTAAAGTTTTGCAAAAAAACAATTTTTATTTTGAATTTCAAAAATGCAAAGTGGTGCCCCTCTTAAAAAACAACATTTTTTTATTTTTTATTTTGAAAATTAAGAAAAAGGAGAATGAAATATGAAAGTGAAAAGATGAATTTTGCGAAATAATTAAACTTCAAAATTCAAATTTTTATTTATAAAATCCGAATATGGCAAAACCGGATCCAGATTGAAATTTTGAGAATTTTTGTAAAACATTGATTTTTTATTTCTAAAATTTCAAAGTTTATTTTGAAATGGGGGATAAAAATTGGATTTTGATTTTGAATTTGAAACCCCCAAATTGATTTTGATTAAGAACTGGATTTTGAAATTGGATCTGGATCCATTTAACATTTCGAAGTCCAAACTGAATTTTGAACTGTATCCAGGGTATTTTCAAAGGAATTTTGAAATTCAAAGGATTGTTTTTGGATTTGGGGATAAAAATTGGATTTTGTTTTTGAAATCCCCAAATTGATTTTGAATAAAATTTGATTTTGAATAAAAATTGAATTTTGAAATTGGATCTGGATCTATTTTGACATTTCGAAATCCAAACTGAATTTTAAAGTAGATCTAGGGTATTTTTCAAAAGATTTTTGCAAAAATGGTCGATTTGAATTTGAAAATCCAAAGATTGATTTTGAAATTAGAATAAAAACCGAGTTTTGAAAAGGATCTGGATTTGACGTTTCGAAAAAGAATGGATCTGGATCTCGATCTGAAAAAAAATGGCTCAAAATGGGAATCAAACCATGAATATGGATTTCTAAAGAATTTGAAAATGGAAAAAGCCCCGAATTTATAATAAAATTTTTGGATCTAGATCCAGTTCAAGGAATGAAATTGGATCTAGATTTGAATAAGAATCCGAGAAGTGAAATTGAATCTCAAATGTTAGATTAATCTAAATTCAGAAATTGATTGAACTGAACTTCTGAATTGACCAAAATATGGATCCACACTAAAATAGATCTGAAATGGTTTAATTGGATTCTATATATCTGATGAGATATTCTAGGTTCAAAGAATGAATTACACTCTGGATATGGATTTTTGAATGAATCAGATGAAAAATTCAGGTCCAAAAAGAAATTAGACACCAGATCCAACATTGGATCCAATATCCGAATTGAAATAGAGAGGATCTCGGATATTGATAAAATATTAGATGAAGGAATTGATCTGAGTCTGAATTTGGGGTCTATCTCAGTTCATAAATTGTTGGAAACAGTGTCCTGGATAATTTTATTTTTTTGGGTCTTCACCCTTCACGGCCTCTAAACTAATTTGAACTGGATTTAATTAGAATGAACTGAATCCAAAGGCAGTTATACTCAGATGAACTAAATTCAGAGCTAAAATACTAGCTCAACCAACTAGGGTTAGCTCAATTTGGACCAAATTGAGCTAAAATGAGCTTAAATGAGTTAAAACAAAGGTCTGAGTGTGTAAAAAGTGACTTTGAACTGAAGCTTGATTGTTCAAACTCTTGATGCACTCATGTTAGACTTCTGAGGATAGGATCTACTGAATTTGGTTGACTCGAGGATAGTCTAACTGAAATTTGAGCTAAAAATGAGCTTATTTTGCGAGAAATAAACTAATTTTAGCTGAAATAGACTGACACTGCTCATCGTGAGCTCAGTGGAGCTAGAAATGACTGACATTCTAACTTTTCTAAACTTAGAATGAGCTTGGTTAAGTTAGACAGATGAAAAGGACAATAATGACTCATGGGTAAAATGGTAATTTTATTATCAAAATGGGGGCAAACTGACCTCTATACTGGGGTAAACCTAGGGTTAAAACTCTACACTACCCTGCAGGGGTTTGGCATATGTGAAAAGAAATGTCAGGAAAGGACTTTAAAAAATTTGGGGTGTTTATAGGTATGTCGACATATCTTGATTGGATTCAGATGATCTAGACCTTAGAATTAGGATCAGGATCCTACAACTATTTCAAATTTGTGCCTTTATAGTCAGCTTTTAGGAAGTGTTATTTGCGCATCCATGTTATTACAGCTTTATGATTCTGCATTTCTTGTATTTTTTTGTAATTTCAGAACAATTTTTCTCAAAACCCTGGATATTTTCTTTCAAAAATTTTCTCCCTATTTTCAAAATCCAGATGTATATTTTCTTCCTTCTTTAGTTCTTCAAATCATTTTTTCTAAAAACCCTAGAAATCCTTTTCTAAATTCTCTTCTATTTTCTGAAACTCCAGGTGATTTTCTTTCTTTTCTTTCTTTTCTTTCTTTTCTTTCTTTCTTCTAGATCTTGAATTTCCAACCTTATTTTGATCATGCCTGCTATTTTTCTCAAAAAATTATGTATTTTCCTTTTTCCTTTTCTCTTGAATTTCGATCCCTATATTTTCAATCCTACTATCTATTTTCAAATCTCTTCACCTTACTTTCCTCATGTTTTCTAGTAAATCCCCTGATCATTGCAGCGGAAAATTGTCAACCTGATTCACGAATATCTCCTTCATCATCATTTTTATCATCTCTCTTTTTTTTAGAAAATTCTTCCAATCTAAACCATTCCTTTATCTTGTAGAGAAAGCATTGGTATTGCGGCATTGTTCAGACAAGGTCTGGAAAGAAGACAGTTCTACCACAATACAATAGTGCAGAAGAGATGGATTCCCCCAGATCATCTAGGTGACATGGTCAAAAAGTAGAAGTCGATGTCTGTAATATCCGAAAAAATTTCTAAGTCCTTTTCTATAATACTGTGAAATTTCTTGAATTTTGTGCCAATATAAAATCCTAATTTTTTTTTAAAATGAATGTTTGAGTATATTCGTAAGGTTTAAGGTGTTTAATTATGTTAAAATGTAGTAAATATAAACCCTACACATTTTGGATATTAGAGAAAATCCAAAGTGATGGCCAATTGAAAATGTTTATCTTAAAAAGAAAAAACTTTGATTTTTCTTTAAGAAAATATATTTAAATGAACTAAATTAACAAAAGTAGATTGTAAAAAAAAAATATACATATTAACATGCTTAATAAGTTCGAATTGGCTTATACTTAATGCCTTTACATTTTCACATGAATTGTGGTTATATAGAAAAAAAATGATCTTAATTGGAATTTAACAACTATTTAATTATAATTTAATATAATAGATTTTTCATAAATTAACCACATTTTATAGTTCAGTAGGAGCCCATAGGTGGGTCGTCCCATCCTATGTGGCATCCTACTTCAAGTACTAAATTGAAAATAACAGTAGAGAGAAATTCAAGCTTATTTAAAACTTGACTAGTCAAAGTGGAGATCAAGGGCTCCAATGACTTCTCTTGTTTTGATCAAGGGATGGAATTAATTCTAGTCCATGACCTAACTCAAGAGGGGCTATAAAGTTGTCTCCTAGTTCACCCCCTCCCCCCATTTGGCTGGATCTTTCTTTCTCCCCCAAAAACCCTCTTCTCTTTCCCTTCTCTTGCCCTCTTTCTTTAGGGTTTCTTTTTCTTTCTTGAGTGCAAGATCCAGACCTCAAGTGTGTGTTGAGGTTATCTAAGGCCCTCATCTTGCTGAAGGAAGGAGCTGATCGGTCAGATCGTGCAAAAAGATCCATTAATCTATCAAAAAACGTGTTCTTTCAACAAGAGGTAGGGTATCTATGCTTTTCTTGTAAGAATGGAGTTGGCATGAATTTTTATGTTTTTTCATGAGTTTAGATCATGATCAGACCCTCCTAACCGTGGGTTTGACTCAAATTTAAGGATCCATGGCAAAAACACATTTTCCCCAAAAGAAAACCCTTTTTGAAATCGGGTTTTTAATAAAAACAGGTTTCTCAGAAAATAAATTTGTGAAATTACTCAATATTTGATCTATGCCATGATTTTCTTGCAAATATCAGTTTGGGTTGGTAGAATATGTTATTGTAGGCATATTGTAAAAATGTTAAGGTTTTCCATGGTGGAAATTTTGGGATATTGCAATTTTAGCAAAATTAGGTTTCTTAGAAAAGAAAACGGTAAATTTATCAAGTAAATTTCGTGGGTTGATTCATGCAAGATTTAATAATTTCTGATAGATTATGATTTGTTCAACCTTATGTGAATATTATAGATTTTTTTGAATTTTATTTCATGTATATTGCCTATTTTTTTATTATTATTTTGGGATTCGGGTGACTGGGTTTGGCTCACCCGAATGCAAAATCTCAGAATTCTCGGTTTTCATCTTCACCTCTGACCAGTAAAATTGTTGTTTCTCCCTCGTCCGGAAAAGTTTTGATGAACAAATTGTTGCGTTGGAAATCTAACAAAATTTTGCATATAATGTAGAATATTGAGCTCGGTTCATAGATTAAGCATGTTCTTGTGATAGTCAAAACAAAAGATAATAGGTCTATAGTAAAATGTTCGTAACTTCCTCATACAGAGAAGTTTTTACAAACGGTTTGTGGCTACAAAAAGCTAACAAAATTTTATATATACTGTAGAAATTTTAACTGTGTTCAACAAACCAAAAATTTTTGGTGAGCTCTGTATCAGTCGGGCAGAGTTAAGAATTCGGTAAATTCAAGACCGATCTTTACTCTACGGTTCAAAAGATGCATAGTTTGCATGTTTTTATAAAAAAAATTTCTATGAGAATATCATGCAATATGTGAATAATTATGCAGGACTGATCTTATGCAAAAGTTATGTTTTAATTCTGAAAATGTATTAGATACAAGTATGCTCATGTTATCGTGATGATATGACTGTTTTATTTACGTGGATGTTCATATACATGTTCTTTCTTTATTGCATTGGTCTTGTACATGTTCTATAGGGTATGTGAAATGAATAAGATATTCATACTACGCATGTGCTCAAGTTTCTCTTATAAGTTTGATTAAGTAATTTTTTTTCCAATGCTTTATAAGAATGCATCTACGACCATAAAGTGGTTCAAGCTTGATGTTGCATAAAAAGTAAGACTGTAATCAAGTAATCATGGGACTTTAAAACTTAAGACTCTTGTTAGGAGAGTAACAGGTGATACAAAACTTTGTGTGGCAAGTCTGTTAAGGGCACAGAAAGTTTCTCCTCCCCTCCCATGATTTTATAGGGAAACCTCTGCATTAGACTACAGCAAAGAGGTTCTGGTACTCATGAGGAAAAACTGGTGCATCAGGTTCAAAGGTATTGGGAACCTCTCTCGTATTAACGTCCCTTACCCCATCTTGGTGAATGGACCTGACCAGGCTAAAGTCACCCCTGTATGTAAAACACATCCTGAGCCATGGTCCTGAACTGAGAATGTCTGCCTGTGTCGTATCAGCAGTGCTAAAAGATGATAACTTAAATTGTGTGTGCACTAATTAGGCATCACATGCATCATCTAAGTAAGAAAATATAATTAAAGAAAAGAAAATATGCATGCATTGAAGGGCTTTTGCATATGGTAAGTCATGCATATTAACTGCTCATGCATTTTATATTTCGAATGTATGAATTAATGTCCTTTGTTAAATATGTAAATTCTGAACATGCATGATTAGTTGTATGATTGTTTCAGTTAATTTCAGTGCTAAACCATGAAATCTCTATTGAAATTCTTGCTTTGTAATTTTGTCTTACAAGCTTAGCATATTTCACTCTACTGAGACATGTGTGTTTGACCCTATATGGTTTAATGATTTTTAGGTGAATAGTAGGTACTTACGTGCGAAGGCAGAAGGTTGCAACGAGGATTGAGCCTACCTTTTCTCTGCTTCATGGATTTTGAACTCTGATTTTATTTTAATTCAATTCAAGGACAAATGTGATTAATTTTGGATATTCTGGAGCTTTGATTTTATTTCATACATGGTTAATTAGTTATTAGATTTTAAATTCCATAATTATATCTTTGCAAGCGTTCATGTGAAGTAGCACGCCAAGTTTTATGTCCAATGTGTTTTTCTGCTGTTAATTGCTAAAAGATTTAAATGTATTTCAAAAAAAAAATCCACCATTTTTGAAGTTATAAAAATTGGGGTGTTACAAACATGGTATCAGAGCGTAAGGAAAGTATGGCTCAAAGATCGTCCAACCAACCACCATCGCTGTAAGTATATTTCAATTTTTATTAGTTTTGATAATTTTTTGTGAAAATTGTATGTCTGTAATTATTTCTTTCGATAAATGTGGCAAGAATTAGAACGTAGATCTGATACGGTCACATAAATAAGAATTTTTTATTTATGCTAAACTTATAAGTAATCTGAATCCATGTGTGTGGTTGTAGATGGCCGGACTACAGCCTCCAGATTGGACTGCCCAGAGGGACTTTATTTTTGAAGCCCTCACAAATCTTACGGCGTATTGTCAGAACCATACCAGCAACGAGGGTAATGGCAATGGTGCAGGCCATCAACATGATGGGCACGTAGCGACATTGGCTGTCGTGACCCATGGAACGTCATACAAGCGCTTTATGGAATTGAGCCCTCTTGCTTTCACTAGTAAGGTGGATCCGGATGCGACGGAGGAATGGGTTTGCGCCATAGGCAAGATTTTTGAGATTCTCGAGGTTCTCGCTGAGAGGCAGGTTTCTTTTGCCACCTATCGGCTCCAGGGTGACGCCAAGAGCTGGTGGGAGACGACACGCGAGGTACGCTACACGCCTGATAAGAGACGCATCCTCACATGGGAGGAGTTTACAGCGGTATTCATGGACACCTATTTTTTCCAGTATGCACGCAATCCCAAGATGTGGGACTTTTGGATCTTTGACAGGGGTCTATGAAGGTGGCGGAGTACACTACACGCTTCCGACATTTAGAGAAGTATTGTCCGCATACTTATACCACTGACAAGGCATGGGCTAAGAAGTATGTGCATGGATTACGTGATGGTCTGAGGACAAGAGTGTTGACCAGCCATCATCAAAACCTCAACCAGACCATCAAGCTGGCCATGGTACTTCAAGATGGCTAGGAGTCCTCTAAGAAGACTCAGCCTAGCTGTTTTGACAAGTCGAAGGGCAGTGGGAATAAGGCCCCTCGACCAGCTGTGGACAACAGGGTGACACACAAGCACCACAGTCTTATGTAGTATGTAAGCACTGCAACAAGAAGCATCCTGGAGTCTGCTACAGAGTCTCAGGTGCATGTCTCATATGTGGGAAACAGGGTCACTTCATCAAAGACATGCATATATGTGTGCTAAGATTTGCAAAAAAATGTCATAGTGATTCAATCTTGCATATATCTGTTCTAACATTGTCAAGAAAAACTCATAGTGATTCAATCATGCATATATGTGTTCTAAGGTTGTAAAAAAAAAAATCATAGTGATTCAATCATGCATATATGTGTTCTAAGGCTGTTTAAAAATTTTCAATCATGCATATATGCTTTCTAAGGTTGTCACAAAAAAATTCATAGTGATTCAATCATGCATATATGATGTGTTGTAAGGCTGTAAAAAAAAAATCAATCATGCATATGTGTGTGCTAAAGCTGTCAAAAAAAATTTAGTGATTCAATCTTCCATTTAAGTCTTCTAAGGCTGTCAAAAAAATTTTATAGCGATTCAATCATGCATATATGTGTTCTAAGGCTGTCAAAAAAAATTCTTAGTGATTCAATCATGCAGATTTGTGTTTTGAGGTTGTCAATTTTTTTTTATAGTGATTCAATCATGCATATATGTGTTCAATTGTCAGAAAAAAAAAATTATAGTCATTCAACCATCCATATATGTGTTCTAATGTTGTCAAAAAAATTTCATAGTGATTCCATCATGCATATATTTGTTCTTTGGTTGTCATAAAAATTTTAATCTTGAGTATATGTGTTCTATCGTTGTCAACAAAATTTCATAGTGATTCAATCATGCTTATATGCATTTTAAAGATGTCATAAAAATTTTAATCATGTATATATGTTTTTTATGGCTATAAAAAAAATTTCAATCATGCATATATGTGTTCTAAGGCTGTCAAAAAAAATTATAGCAACTCAATCCTGCATATATATGTTCTAACGTTGTCAAAAAACGTTTATAGTGATTTAATCATGCTTATATGTATTCTAAGATATAAAAAAAAAACACAGTGATTCAATAATGCATATATGTGTTCAAAGGCTGTCAAAATAATTTTAAGCATCCATATGTGTTCTAATGCTACCAAAAACAATTTCATGGTGATTCAATCTCACATATCTGTGTTCTAAAGATATCCAAAAAAATTCACAGTGATTCAATCTTAAATATATGTGTTCTAAGGTTGTCAAATTTTTTTTATAGTGATTCAATCTTGCATATTTGGGTTCTAAGGCTGTCAAAAAAAATTCATAGTGATTCAATCACGAATATATATGTTCTAAGGCTATCAAAAAAATTTCATAGTGATTCAATGACGCATATATGTGTTCTAAGTCTGTCAAAAAAAATTCATAGTGATTTAATCATCTAGATATGTGTTCTAATGCTCACAACAAAATTTATAGTGATTCAATCATGCATATATATGTTCTAAGGCTGTAAAACAAAACTCATAGTGATTCAATCATGAAAATATGTGTTCAAAGGCTGTCAAAAAAAATCATAGTGATTCAATCATGCATATATGTGTTCTAAGGCTGTCAAAAAAATTTCAATCATGCATATATGTCTTCTAAGGCTATCAAAAAAATTTCATAGTGACTCAATCTTGCATATACGTGTTCCAACGTTGTCAAAAAAAATTGATAGTGATTCAATCATGCATATATGTGTTTTAAGGTTGTCAAAAAAATATTATAGTGATTCAATCATGCATATATGTGTTCTAAATCTGTTAAAAAAATTTCACAGTGATTCAATATTGCAGATATGTGTTCTAAGGCTGTCAAAAAAAAATTCATAGTGATTGAATCATGCATATATTTGTTGTAGGGCAGTCAAAAAAAATTCATAGTGTTTCAATCATGCAAATATATGTTTTAAGGTTGTCAAAAAAATTTTATAGTGTTTAAATCATGCATATATGTGTTCTAAGGCTATCAAAAAAATTTCATAGTGATTCAATCATGCATATATGTGTTCTAAGTCTGTCAAAAAAAATCATAATGACTCAATCATGCATATATGTGATACAACGTTATAAAAAAAAATCTATTGTGATTCAATCATGCATATTAATGTTCTAAGGTTGTAAAGAAAAATTATAGTGATTCAATCATGCATATATCTGATCTAAGGCTCTCAAAAAAAATTGAATCATGCATACATGTGTCCCAACATTGTCAAAATATTTTCATAGTGATTCAATCATGCATATATGTGTTCTAAGGTTGTCAAAAAAAATTTATAGTGATTAAATCATTGATATATCTACTCTAGAACTGTTAAAAAAGCTTTATAGTGACTCCATCTTGCATATATGTGTTCTAACGTTGTCAAAAAAAAATTATAGTGATTCAATCATGCATATGCGTGTTCTAAGGCTGTCACAAAAATTTTAATCATGCATATATATATTGTAAGGATGTCAAAAAAAATTCATAGTGATTCAATCGTCCATATATGTGTTCTAAGGCTGTCAAAAAAATTTGAATCATGCATATATGTCTTCTAAGGCTGTAAAAAAAAATCATAGTGACCCAATCATGCATATGTGTTCTAAGGTTGTTAAAAAATATTCATAGTGATTCAGTCATACATATATGTGTTCTAAGGCTGTCAAAAAAATTTCAATCATGCATATATGTCTTCTAAGGCTGTCAAAAAGAACTCATAGTGACTCAATCATGCATATATATGTGTCAACGTTGTCAAAAAAAATTCATAGTGATTCAATCATGCATATATGTGTTTTAAGATTGTCAAAAAAAAGTTATAGTGATTTAATCATGCGTATGTGTGTTTTAAGGATGTCAAAAAAATTTCATAGTGATTTGATCTTGCATATATACGTTATAAGGCTGTCAAAAAAATTTCATAGTGATTCAATCATCCATATATGTGTTCTACGACAATAAAAAAAAATTCATAGTGATTCAATCATGTAGATATGTATTCTAAGGTTATAAAAAAAAATTCGTAGTGATTTAATCTTGAATATATGTGTTTTGAGGCTGTAAAAAAAAATCATAATGATTCAATCATACATATATGTGTTCCAAGGCTATCAAAAATATTTAATAGTGATTCAATCATGCAGATATATGTTCTATGGTTGTCAAAAAAATTTCATAGTGATTCAATCATGCATATATATGTTCCACGGCTATCAAAAAAATTTAAATCATGCATTTATGTCTTCTAAGGCTGTCAAAAAAAATTCATAGTGACTCAATCATGTATATGTGTGTTCCAACGTTGCCAAAAAAAAAATCATAGTGATTCAATCATGCATATATGTGTTCTAAGGTTGTTAAAAAAAATTCATATTGATTTAATCATGCATATATATGTTCTAAGGTTGTCAAAAAAAATTCATAGTGATTCAATCTTGCATATATGTGTTCTAAGGCTATCAAAAAAATTTCATAGTGATTCAATCACCCATATATCTGTTCTACGGCTGTCAAAATTTTTTTATACTGACTCAATCCTACATATTGGTGTTCTAACATTGTCAAAAAAAAATTGTTGTGATTCAATCATGCATATATGTGTTCTAAGGCTGTAACAAAAATTTCAATCATGCATATATGTGTTCTATGGCTGTAAAAAAAAAAATCATAGTGATTCAATCATGCATATATATATTGTAAGGCTATCAAAAAAATTTCATAGTAATTCAATCATGTATATATGTATTCTAAGGTTGTTAAAAATTTTTTATAGTAATTCAATCATGCATATATGTGTTCTAAGGCTGTCAAAAAAAATCATAGCGATTCAATATTGCATATATGTGTTCTAAGGCTGTCAAAAAAATTTCATAGTGATTCAATCACGCATATGTGTTCTGAGATTTTAAAAAAAAATCATAGTGATTCAATCATGCATATATGTGTTCTAAGGTGGTCAAAAAAATTTCGATGTGATTCAATCCTGTAGATATGTGTTCTAAGGTTGTCAAAAAAAATTCATATTGATTCAATCATGCAAATATGTGGTTTAAGGCTGTAAAAAAGAATTCATAGTGATTCAATCATGCAAATATGTCTTTTAAGTTTGTCCAAAAAATGTTATAGTGATTCAATCATGCATATATGTTTAACATCGGTGATTTTTCATGTTTTTTTCAGGAATTTTTGGATTTTTTTTACATTTTGTGATAAATTTTAAATTTCAAAATTTTTATCTAGAAATGTACCAAAGATGTTTTTGAGGTTATTTGACAAGTTTTAAAAATGGAATAAAGTTTTATTTAGACGTGTTTAACCCTGCACGCCTAAAGCTTTGGAAATTTGGGTTATAATTCGATAAAATTTGGATGTTCACCTTAGTAGAATTATTAAAAATAAATAAATTAAATGTTTAAATCTTTGAAGTTAAACTAATGAAATTTATTTTGGTGTGAATTTACTTAAATAACATTCATTGGAATTTATGTGAATTTTGAATTAATTTACAAGGCATTTTAACTTAATTTAGAAAGAATTTAACTTGAATTTCATGGAATTGATTTCAAAATTTAATTAGAGTTTATAAAATGGTAGGAGTCCATAGGTGGGCCCCCATCCTATGTGTCATCCTATTTAAAGTTTTAAAAAGTAAAAAAAACAACAACTTGAAATTCAATGTAAAAACAAAGTTACCAAAACAAGGCTAAAAGGGAAAAAAAGTCAAAGTTACTAAAAAACTTAAAAAGAGCCCCATAGGGGGGGCATGGATTCTTGGAAGACCATAGAAGGTCCATCAAAGGCTGGACCTCCTTTAAGAGATTAGGAAAGTGAGAAAAAAACAAAGAAAAAAAAATTAAAACAAGCCATGTCAAGTTGCTTGCTTGGCAAGCAAGTTGAACATTATGGAAAGGGGGCCAACCCATGGGGGTCGACCACCCTTTCTTATATTTCTTAGGTATTAATATAACATATATACTTTGTAATATATGTAAGGTATATCATATAGTACTTAGGCTATGTTGCAAATAAATAAATAAATAAATATATCAAAGAAAAAAAAGAAATACATTGGAAAAGGGCAAGTAACATCATATAGATTTGGAAATTTGTGTTGATCTAGATCAAGGGCTAGAAATCAATCCATCCCTTGACCCAAAGCCTAGAAACAAATCCTATAAATGTAGAGGAGTGTCTCATGCACCCCCCCCCCCCCGCTATTTTGCCCTTTTGAGTTTTTTTCTCACAAGCTCTCTCTCTCTCTCTCCTCTCAAAACACTCTTTTTCTCTTTTCTCAAACACCATTGGTGTTTCTCCCTTGTTCTAACAAGGGGAAATGATGCATGTGTTTGAGAAAGGACTAAGGAGGTCCTACACTAGGCCATGGTGCACTTGAAAGTGATGGATCGTGCAAAATGACCCGTTGGTGCACGAAAGAATGAAAAAAATCTGACAAAAGGTATGTGATCTATACTTTTCTTATGAAACGAAATTTGTGGCATGAATTCCATGGGTTTTTCATATCCATAGATCCTAAACAAACCCTGACACACATGGGTTTTGCCTACGGCTATCAAACCATGGAAAAGGAAGGGTTTTCTAAAGGAAAACCCTCTTTGAAAACATGACTTACTCAAAAACGGGTCTCTCATAAAAGAAATCTATAATTTTTGAAATTTTATAAAATATGCTATGATTTTTGTGCATGTATAAATTTGGATTGGTAGTATATGATGTTTAAGACAATTTGTGAAAATTTTACAAATTTCCATTATCAGAATCATGAGATATCTTAATGTTAGTCAAATTAGGTTTTTCAAAAAAGATTTTGGTAAATTAGAGAATATCATGAATTTTGTGTATGAACCCATGTGATTTTATTTTTGTAGTTGGTAGAATATATGCAAAGGAGTATTTTGTGACTTTTATAGATTTTCTTGATTTTTATTTGCACATAAATTACATGATTTTCTTCATTAATTATGTATTTTCTGAATTTATTTATGAATAATTAATGCATGTAAGAGACAAATCGATTTTTCTGGCCAATCGGCTGAAGAAAAATCTGATTTGTCTCAATAAGAATAAATCAGACTTTGATGTGTTGTTCTATTGCTATTTTGAATAAAAATATTGTCAAATATTTATGGATGTATGGATTCGGGTGACCCTGTTTGGGCCCACTCGAATGCCAAAATCCGAAATTTACGGTTTTCAGCAAGACGTCTGATCGGTAAAATGCTCGTAACTCCCTCATCTAGGGGATTTTTGATAAACGGTTTATTGTGTTGGAAAGCTAACAAAATTTTCTGTCTACTACAAAATTTAGAGTCTGTTCATGTGATGTCTTTTTGAAATTTATTATAGTTTTGAAAAGATTTTTAAATAAAGAACATGTGAAAACCAGACATCAAATAATAAAAATCGGTTCTCACTAGTGGATGAGACTGGGTCGAACTCAGGGAACGGGAATACTTCGTATTCAAACAAACAACTAAACTATTCTTTATTGCCTAAATGGAAAAAGTATGCAAAGAAAAAAACTCTAATTAACTAATTATTATAACAAATGAATACCCTACGCAGAGGGCGTAAAAGACATTATTTATAAACCCAGAATTAAATTTCTAATTTGAAAATAAAAGCAAAAATCTTCTAGTCTTGTGCTTCTGTGTCACTCGATCACTTTCGCTCCATTCCTGTGCGATCCTGCACAAGTCAAACGAACACGAGCAACTCAAGAGAAAAAAAAACGAAACTATACTAAACAAAATATACTAATTAAATGCTAAAACAATGAAAGATCATATGAAAGAAATCTAAATGACAACTTTGAATGAAAATGGCTACTAAGCGCTAAATGACAAATCACTAAGTAAACCTAAACGCTAAATGTAATATTAAAACAACTAATCATTCATTTGCAACTAAGTGAATCTAATGACATAGCATTAGGTAAATCTAATTACTTAACTAGGTAAATGAAGTCACGATTATACTAACAATTACTCACTTAACTAATAACTAAGCTAACTATTACACATTACTTAACTACAGCTAACAAAATTATTCTACTAATCAGCTAACAAATCACTTAACTAACATCCATTCACCAGCAGTTAGATGATGCTCAGAAATTCGATAGTAAAGCAATCAATCAAACTGATACAACACTCAACAGCTAGGCATTCAAACTAGATCCAGCAATCAACAAAGTTTAGAAATAGTAAAAAAAACTCAGAAATTCTATTATTCAGATAGGATATGTTTAACTTTAGATATTCATGTTCAGTCGATCAAAACACTCACACAGTTGATTGGCCTTCAAATGGCGATCAGAGAACAGTCCCCTTGCCATATATCAATGAAAATACAATGCTCAGAGCTCATTGCTTTTAACAGAAAACTGTAGATCACTGATTCAAAAATCAATGGCTCTTAACATTCACATCGGATTCAGACATCTGATTGATTTTTTTTTTCAAAAATAATCGCTGGAATTTCAAATAGCAGAAGACATCCACCGGAATTTCAAACAGCAGTCGGAGCTCAAGTACTCGGCGCTCAGAAATCTAAACACTCAGACAGAAATTGCTTATCAAAAACTTCAACCATTTGATCATATTTGATAGAATCAGATCATCCCTTGAAGAAATTTCAACAATCAATCATTGGAAAACAGTAATAGCATCGACAAAGATCTTCACAATTCCGATCATTGATCGGAAATAGTAAATCGTGAAATGAATTTCACGGTGGATCAAGAATGAAACCACTGAATTCTTCCCGATAAATGTGAAGGGGATTCCGGCAGGCTATCTACGACAGATATAGAGGATTCATGCATGCCAGCTGGATTTGTCTCCAGACCTTCCCTTGCTTCCAGAAATCAATTAATAGGCTTTCAAACCGAGAATCACTAAAAACAAATGAGAATCTATCCAGATTTTCGATGCTTGATCTAATGAATTTCGAACAGAGCAAAGCATGAATTTAATTGATCAGATTTTTGTTTTCTGATGAGTTAATGAATTGATGCTAATACAGTAAAAAACAACATTCCTAATATAGTAAACATAGTAGGAACAGTAAAAAAATCAACGTAATACAGTAAAAAAGAATTCAAATACAGTAAAAACACTTAAACGATTCAAAGAGTTTGAGAATTTTGCAAACTGGAAATTTCTAAATCTATATGCAGTAAATCAACATGTTTTTTTTTTTTTATAATGGAATATGAATTCTAAAACATGAAAACAAAAATTCAAAGAAGAAGAAGAAGAGAATTAGAAGAAGAGAAGGAAGAGGTTAAAAAGAAGAGTAAGAAGGATCTTACACTTTGCTTGGGTTGAGAAGAGAGATTGGAATCCTCTCTCTTGCTTCAGCCATTGCTGGAATTCTCCACCGAAAAGAGGATGAGAAAAAGAGGGGAAAAGAGGGAGAGGGAGAAGAAAAGGCAAGAAGAGGTGGAGAGGAAGGGGAAGAAGAGAAAGCTCGGGCAAGAAAGAGAAGACAAACTTCTCTTCTCCCTACGTAGCCTATTTATAATTTTGAAATTTTGTCCATAAGTCCATCTTCTTTTTAAAATTGCATTTCAAAACCTCTCTTCAAAAAGTTATTTACAAAACAACTCAAAATGACTGTTTTAGAAAATACAAAACTAAGTCTATTTTAACTCTAATTTTTTTATTATTTTTAAAAACTAAACTACTACAGTTATGTCAAAAACTAAAATATGCATTAAAATGTAAAATAAAGCTATTTTTCATGTATTTTCTATTTTTAAATCATTTTAGCTCATTTACTCAGAACTAGCATAAAATTGGGTTTTTAAATCATTTTCTCATGAAATCATGCATATTTTTATATTAAATATCCCTAAAATAGATATATGATCACCATGATCTGAATCTAGTTCAGAAATAGTTGGAATACAATCTGACATACCTTTTTATAAAATGTTTGTAACTTTCTCATACAACAGAATTTTTATAAACGGTTTATGCCTATGGAAAGCTGACAAAAATTCCTACATTCTATGAAAATCTCAGCTTTGTTCGCTGACTGAGAATTTTTTTGTGAACTCTGTAACAGTCGGACAGAGTTGAGAGTTTTGCAATTTAGAGTTGGTCTAAGGGTCCAACCCCAATATATGCACAATTATCTATGTTTTATGCAATTTTGTGTATGAATTGAATGTATAATATATTTGTATATTCATGTCTGATTTATATAGTGAATGATGTAACGTTCTTATGGCATGAAAGTGAAGGCTCATAATTAATCTTGTTACTCAAAGGGAGTCAAGTGTTAATTGATGGATCGAAGGGTCCAATATGCAAAGTGCAGTGTTATGTTTCAAGTATTAATTGTAACTGCAAATTTGAACATGTTATGATGATATTAATTTTTTAAAAATATGGATGCTCAAGTTTATGTTCTTTATTTCATTAGCCATGTGCATGTATATGTATTAATCAAAGCATAAAATTAAATGAAATTTTCATATTCGCATATGCTTAATTTTATGTTAAAAGCGTGATTTAAATGAAAGTTTCAATGCTTTATAAGAATACATCCATTACCCATAAAGTGGCGAAGAATTTAGATGTTGCATAGAAAAATACAAGTTAAATCAACTAAATATGTGAAATTTAAATTTCAAGATACTTGCTAAGAGAGTGGTAAGTGATACAAAACTTCATGTGGCAAGTAAGTCTCGAGCACGGAAGGTTGCTCCTCTCCTCCCACGATTTTATGGGAAAACCTCTGGAGTAGACTGCAACCTAGAGGGTGAGATACTCATGAGGAAAAACTGATGCATCAGGTTGAAAAATCTATCTCGTACTAGCGTCCCTCACCTCATCTTGGTGAAAGGGCTTAGTCAGGCTAAAGCCACCCCTGTCTGTAAAACATCACCTAATCAACCATGGTCCTGATATGGGAGTCATGCCTGTGTCGTATCAGCAGGGTTAAGAAGTGCTAACTTAAAGATGTATGTGCATTAGTTAGGCATTGCATGCATCATTTAAGAAAGAAAATATAATTTAAGATAAGAATTTACACATGCATTCAGTTGTTTCTGCATATGATAAGTTGTGCATATTAACTGCTCATGCATTTGAATTTCTCTGAATGAATGAATAGATGCTCAGTTAGTTAATTTAGTAACTGAATTTGCATATGAGTTGTGTAAGTAGTTCATTCAATTTTAAATGTTAAATTATAAAAATCTGGTAAAATTCTTGCTTCGTATTCTACTTTACATGTTTAGTATATTTCACTCTACTGAGACGTGTGTCTAACCCTATTTGATTTAATGTTTTTCAGGTGATGAGTAGTTGCTTACATGCGAAGGCGGAAGGTTGCGACGGGGATCAAGTCTACCTTTTCTTTGTCTTCACAGGATTTTTGGACTCTAATTTCATATTTTAATTAAATTCAATTCAAGGATAATGTAATAAATTTTGGACATGTGTAGACATTTGATTTATTTTATGTATGAACAATTATTTGTTAAAAATTCTATAATGGTATGATTGCAAGAGTTCATGTGAAGTAGCACGCCAAGTTTTAGACCTATTGAGTTTTTTCGCTGTTATTTGCTAAAGTATTTCAAAAAAAAATCCACCATTTTTTGGGTTATAAAAATTGAGGTGTTACAACCTAGTATCAGAGCATAAGAAAAGAATGACTTGAAGCTCGTCCAACCAACCACTATGTTGTAAATATGTTTCAATTTTTATTAGTTTTGATGATTTGTTATGGAAATTATATGCCTATAATTGTTTCTTCTGATAAATATTACAAGAATCAGAACTTAGATCTGATAGGGTCACATGAATAAGAGAATTTGATTTATGCTAAACTTAGAAGTAATCTAAACCCATGTATGTGTTTGTAGATGGCTGGCCGACAACCCTCAGGTTGGACTGTCCAGAGAGACTTCATTTTTAAAGCCCTCACGAATCTGACAACCTATTGCCAGAACCATGCCGACAATGGGGGTAATGGCAATGGTGCAAGTCATATGCATAATGGGCACATAGCGGCACTTGCTGCCACAATCCATGGAGCATCTTACAAGCGCTTTATGAAGTTGAGCCCTCCTGCTTTTATTGGAAAGGAGGACCCTAATGTTGTGGAGGAGTGGGTCCACACCATCAGTGAAATCTTCGAGATCCTCGAAGTACCCACTGAGAGGCAGGTCTCCTTTGTTGCTTACTGACTCCAGAGTGATGCCAAAAGTTGGTGGAAGACGACTCGCGAGGTGTGTTGCACCCCTGATGGGCGATGCACTCTCACCTAGGAGGACTTTTCGGCGGTATTCTTGGACACCTACTTTCTACAACATGCTTGTGATTGCAAGAAGCAGGAGTTCCTAGATCATTGCCAAGACTCGATGAAGGTGGTAGAATACACTACTCAATTCCAACATATAGAGAAGTACTATTTGTATACGTACACCACTAACGAGGCATGAGCCAAGAAGTACATGCACGGACTATACGATGGATTAAGGACACATGTGTTGATCAGTCGTCCTCAAAATCTCAATCAGGCCATTGAGATAGCCATGGTACTTCAGGTGAGAACAACTAAAATTTTATCCTTCAGTTCCCAAAGATAAGTCCTATGGGTAGTAATGATGTTTTCTTGACGCAGGATGACTGAGAGTCTTTCAAGAAAACTCTGTCGAGATGCTTCGACAAGTCAAAGGGCAACGGAAATAAGGCCCCTTGACCTGTCGTTGAGACCAGTCGTGCCCCACTTACGAAGAAGGCCAGAGTGCAACAGGGTAGTGTACAACCACCTCATCTGTAACGCCCCGGGGTTTTAAAATCTTTAAAAATGCAGATTTTTTTTTTTTTTTAAACAGCGGAAATAATTTTTGATTTTCGGTTTCCTAAACCTCAGGCACGTCACATTCCAATTAACAACAAAAACAACAATAATTTATATCAACATTATATACATAGTCTTTTCACAAGGTTCAAAAATGAAAACATTTAGGATTAAATTTAAAATAAATCCTAAATTAATCTCAGGATCTTGGGAATCTGGATTCTTCGATGCCACACTTGTCCAACATCCATTGTAAGATTTCCTATTCCATATTTGAACCTGAAATCCCCATAAAACAGGGTTAGACTTATGATAGCCAAGTAAGTCATTAATCAAAATCATACAATTCAAATATTAAGCATGATTTCAATAATTTACAAATCAAAATGCATTTATTCAAGAACAATTATGCAAAATAAGGCAATTAAAAACAATTTAAAATAATGCATAATCTCAGATCAAATTCTGTGAAAGAAAGAGGTCATTGTTTCGATATTAACGCCCTCCTGGTACGGTGGAGAGTACTCCGATCTCAAACTAAGTATTCCGGGGGTATATTATTCTATTGTGGATTACCCGGATACCTGAGTGAAACGGGCTCCCATGCGAGCAGTCAACGACCGGGAAGATTCTCAGCAATAGCGAGCAAACAAGGAGAGTTGGATGCATCCACTGGCATGCGGCAGCCTTGAGACCCGTTGTCTCGACCTCCTCAACCCGAGTGACAGGAGGTCCAGGGAATCTATCGCTCCCAACAATTATCATCTTCACAATGTCACTCCTGGTTGTACCACTACCCCTTCCAGGGTAGGCTAAACCTAGATGGGCTTGAAGGATTCTTTTATAGGACTTTTCATCTTTTAAAAAAAACTAGGCTCAATAGCCAAATCATTCCTTTCAAATAAACACGGTTCATATGTATCCAGCCCATCCAGAATTTTGCTCTATCATAACGAGCATTCGCCTGTGAAGGCGAGAATTAAGTTTGTGTAGACATGACTCATGCAGCAATAAAATCTTTCAAAAATCAACATGCTATACAAAATTCTTCTATTTATCAATATCATCAATGTCTTAACCATAGTATTCGATTTAAAATCATAAGATTTGAAATTGAAATATGCAGATATTGAAATATGCATTTGATCATAAATCAAATTTAGATAATCATGCATGAATCAAAAACATGAATCAAAAGCATGTCTAATATAAAATTATAAGATTTTGATAGAATAACTTACTTGGATTTCGATAGGATAAAGCGCTCGTGCTTTGATTTAATCTGATAGAATTCATTATATTAGTTAATATTTTTATATCAAATTTTGAGTAGTATTTGCCCTATGATTTAAAGAAGTATCTTTTGAAGAAATTATTAAAAATCTAAAAAAATTTATTTGTAATTGACTTTAAAACTTTTATAAGAATTTTCACAGAGTTTCCTCTGTAATAACTCAAATGTTTGAAAAAAGGTTTGAACTTGAATTCGAGTTGTAAGAATTCGAACATGACTTTGCGTCACAAATATTTTTATAAAGGTTTTTCAAAAAATTTGATTTAAATATTTAAAAGGATTTTTGAAAAATTTTAACAAAATTTCTTTTATAAAAATCAATTTTTTTCTGAAATAATTATAAAAATTTTGATATATCTTCTACTAAAAATTTCTAAACTATCTGAAAAGCTTTTGCCAAAATTCTGATTAAAATAATTAATCTTTAAAAATTTGGTCAGAATTACTGCTATACTAATTTTACTTTTTTCAAAAATCTTTAAATCATTTTGACAGAACTCCTGCTATAAAAACTTAATTTTTCAAAAGTCTTTTATAAAATTTTGCCAGAACTACTGCTAAAGTAGTTTGGAATACTTAAAAATATTTAGAAAAATTTGAACAGAACTTCCCTTGCGTAGAGGCTGGGTTGGATTAAATTTTGACAAAATTGTCAAAATTTAAATCCACACAAAGTAGAATTGGGGTTTAGAAGGAGAATTTGAATTCAGAAGATGGTTCTTGAATACTAACCTTGTTTAGTTGATTTGAGCAGCGCTTCCGCTATCCAAATCTGACTTTTCTGCTAAGTTTAGCAGAACTCCTGCAGGTAGTGCTTCTGAGGCTGTTTCTGATCTGACGGAGCTTCTTGAAGAAGAACAGACTTTGCTAAAAGAAAGAGGAAAAGGGCTAGAAGAGGTTTCTCAGAAAAAATCTGAGATTCTACGGAGGTTTTGGTTTAAAAGTTAGAGAGAGAAAATCAAAGGTAGAGAGAGAAAGTAGGAGAGAGAGAGCTTAGAGAGAGAAGGGAGGGTTTTGAACTTGAGTAGAGAGAGAGGGGGTGAGGGGTATTTATAGGAGAGAGAAGGGAGGTCGCCCCCCCCTTGTGGGGCCCACTTTGGTGACATTTGTCACCAAAGTAAATAAAAAATTAATTTTTTGAATGACACTTGTCATTCTTCTGACAAGTGTCAAAGAGAGAGAGAGGCTTAGTGTCACCTCCTCACTGAGGAGTGACACTTGTCCTCCCATGGTTTTGGAAAACCATGGCCTGTCCATGGTTTTGGGCCAGTGGTTTTTCTAAAACCATGGTCTGAGATTAAAATATTATAAATTAATATATTTTATTCAATTTGCTACTTTTTAATACCCAAGTTAACCTTGGCTCAATTCCATCTTTCAGAAATGCCATAGGAGATTTAGAATTACTTGAGTGTCCTTCTGTATTTCAATAAATTACATAGCCTGCCATTGAAAATGGTAAATTACCATTTTCGTCCCTGACAATTTTATTAATTCCCTGAAAATATCCTAAAAGAAAGATTACTATTTTGACCTTATATAGTTGGGTATTTTACCGAAAAATGCCACTGAATTGGCAAATTACTAAGCTACCCTTTGACAATTTGATTAATGACTAGAATGTCCCTGAATTCTGATTTTTGAACAAGCCTCAACAAAATTTTATCAGGATTTTAAATATATATTCAGATCTTTACTTTGAACAATACTAACCATAAAAATAAGGGTTTTAACACTATAATTCACATTCAGAATAAATAAAAATTAAAACTTGAATTTTCTTCAGAATTTATAAATCATTAAAAATTTTGGGTATTACATCATCAGCATGCCATATGCCATCACTGTAAGAAGAGGCACCCTGGAGTTTGCTACAGAGTCTCTGGTGCCTGCATCAGATGTGGAGAGATGGAGCATTTCATCAAGGACTGCCCTAAGAAGCCAACTCAGGAAGGATCCACTTCTGCACCTTAAGGGCCGCAACAACCACAATAGTCCCAACAGCAGCCCCAGGCTCAAGGACAAAAGAGAGCCACAGGACGTGTCTACGCGACTTCGACGGAAAAGTTGCAAGAGGACGCCAATGTCATAGAAGTTATCATTCTTATTACAAAGTTCGGTGCTAAAGTTCTTTTTGATACTGACGCTACAAATTCTTTAGTGTCTGCATGATTTGCAACTCTGATTGAGGTTACACCAATTTCATTGGGTTATGCTCTTGAGGTAATCACACCATCGAGTGGTAGTTCTATCGCTCGTACCTACCTACCTAAGGTAGACGTCATAATTTCTGGGCGGAATCTCCTTGCCAACCTTATCCTGTTGGATATGGTGGGTTACGATGTTATACTCAGCATAGATTAGATGTACAAGCACTATGCTTGTATGATTTGTCATGAGTGACGCATCCAATTTACCTGCCTCGATCAACATCTACTAGAGCACAAGGCCTGCAAAAAGGAGACCAAGGGACAACTTATTTCGGCCATGAAGGCGCATTGATGTGTGCAAAAGGGATGTGAGGCCCTTTTGGCCAGTGTGTCCCTGATTGACCCTAGCACTACCCCAATGGAGGACTTGGATGTAGTTTGGAAATACACAAATGTCTTGCCAGACATACCGCCTGACAGAGAGGTGGACATCGCAATCAAGCAAGTGCTTGGAATAACCCCAATATTCAGAGCACCATACTGTATGGCCCCAACAGAGTTGGAAGAATTGAAGAAACAACTGCAAGAGTTGATGGACATGGGATTTATATGGCCTAGTGTTTCACCTTGGGAAGCTCTAGTCTTGTTCATCAAGAAGAAGGACAGGTCAATGCGTTTATGCATCAACTACAGTATGCTGAATCAAGTAACGGTCAAGAATAAGTATCCCCTCTCTCGGATCGATGACTTCTTCGATCATCTTCACATGGACAAGGTCTTCTCCAAAATAGATCTTCGATCAGGATATCATCAGTTGAAGATCAAGGAGTCAGATGTACAGAAGACAACATTAAGGACAAGGTACGACCATTATGAGTTTCTGGTGATGCCCTTTGGGCTAACCAATGCTCCTGCAACATTTATGGATCTAATGAATCAGATCTTTCAACCCTACCTGGACCTCTTTGTGATTATGTTCATAGATGACATTATAATTTACTCTGAGAGTGAGGAAGATCATAAGGAGCATTTGAGGATTTTCCTTGAAGCACTTCGAAAACATCAATTGTATACTGAGTTCTCGAAGTGTGAGTTCTGGCTGAAGCAAGTCATGTTCATGGGTCACGTGATCTCCGAAGATAGGGTGTCAGTGGAACCCGCTAAGGTGGAAGCAATCTTAGACTGGAAACAACCTAAGAGTGTATCAGACATACGTAGTTTTCTCGGTCTGACAGGATACTACCGAAGGTTTATTCAAGATTTCTCAAAGATCGCTTCACCCATGACAAAGCTACTTTGCAAAGGAATCAAGTTTGTCTGGACTCAACAATGCGAAGAGAGCTTCCAAGAGCTTAAGAAGAGGCTCACTATAGCCCCCGTACTCATATCGCCTTTAGGACAAGCAGGCTTTGTGGTTTATAGTGATGCATCCGGTACTGGTTTAGGATGTATGTTGATGCAACATGAAAAAGTAATAGCCTATGCATCATGACAACTGAAGGTGCATGAGCAAAATTACCCCACTCACGATTTGGAGCTTACTGCCGTTGTTTTTGCACTTAAGGTGTGGAGGCATTATCTATAAGGGGAGCAATTTGAGGTTTTCTTAGATCATAAAATCCTCAAATACATCTTCTCACAGCAGGATCTGAATATGAGGCAGAGGCGGTGGTTAGAACTTCTGAAAGATTATGACTTCTCCATTTCATACAACCCAGGAAAAGCCAATGTAGTGGCTGATGTAGAGGATTTTGGAAAAATACAGACTGCACTTCCTCTGAGTCTTCTTGTGCTAAATCTGTTTTTCTGGAAGCATTGTCTTCCTAAATTTTCTTTCTACTAATTCTGACATGCTTCTCTTTATGGGCTTTCCCTTGGTTCTGCTCTTGGAAGACACCTTCCTTGAACTTGCCCCAGCCTATTCTGATATCATCTTTGTCATCATCTTCTGAAATAATTTGTACATGGTCGGATCGACATTGTCTTCCACTTTTTGACCATGTCCCCTAGATGATCTGGGAGAATCCATCTCTTCTACACTGCTGTATTATGGTGGAACTATCTTCTTTCCAGACCTTGTCTGAACAATGCCGCAATACCAATGCTTTCTTTGCAAGATAAAGGAATGGTTTAGATTGAAAGATTTTTCTGAAAGAAAGAGAGATGATGAAAAGGATGATGAAGGAGATATTCGAGAATCAGGTTGATAATTTTTTGCTGCAATGATCAGAGGATTTACTTGAAAACATGAGGAAAGTAAGGTGAAGAGATTTGAAAAATGGATAGTAGGATTGAAAATGTAGGAATCAAAATTCAGGAGAAAAGGAAAAAGAAAAATACATGATTTTTTGAGGAAAATAGCAGGCATGATCAAAACAAGGTTAGAAATTCAAGATCCAGAAGAAAAGAAAGAAAATCACTTGGAGTTTTGAAAAACATAAGAGAATTTAGAAAAAAAATTCCAAGGTTTTTAGAAAAATTGATTTAAAGAACTGAAGAAGGAAGAAAATATACACTTGGATTTTGAAAATAGGGAGAAAATTTTTGAAAGAAAATATCCAGGATTTTGAGAAAAAATGTTATGAAATTGTAGGAAAATACAAGAAATGCAGAATCATAAAGCTGTAATAACACAGATGCGCAAACAACACTTCCTAAAAGCTAACTCTAAATGCACAAATTTGAAATAGTTGTAGGATCATGATCCTAATTCTAAGGTCTAGATCATCTGAATCCAATCAAGATATGCCGACATACCTATAAACACCCCAAAGTTTTCAAAGTTCGTTCCGGACATTTCTTTTCACAGATGTCAAACCCCTACAGGGCAGTATAGAGTATCACCTCTAGGTTTACCCCAGTCTAGAGGTCAGTTTGCCCTGTTTTGACAATAAAATTACCATTTTACCCCTAAGTCACAGTTACCCTTTTCGTTTGCCCAACTTAACCAAGCTCATTCTAAGTTTAGAAAAGTTAGAATGTCAGTCATTTCTAGCTCCACTGAGCTCACAATGAGTAGTGTCGGTCCATTTTAGCTAAAATTAGTTCATTTCTAGCAAAATAAGCTCATTTTCAGCTCGAATTTCGGCCAGACTATCCTCGAGTCAACCAAATTCAGTAGATCTTATCCCTAGGAGTCTAACATGAGTGCATTAAGAGTTTGAACGGTCCAGTTCCAGTTCAAAGTCACTTTTTACACACTCGGACCTTCGTTTTAACTAATTTCAGCTCATTTTAGCTCAATTCAGTCCAAATTGAGCTAACCCTAGCTGGTTGAGCTACTATTTTAGCTCTAAATTTAGTTCATCTGAGTATAATTGTCTTTGGATTCAGTTCATTCCAATCCAATCCAGTTCAAATTAGTTCAGACCAGTCTAGTATCGTGTTTTTGCCCCTGTAGGGCGAAGACCCAAAAAAATAAAATTATCTGGGACACTGTTTCCAATAATTTTTGAACTGAGACAGACCCCAAATTGGGACTCGGGTCAATTTCTTTATCCAATATTTTATCAATATCCAAGATCCGCTCCATTTCAATTCGGATATTGGATCCAATGCTGAATCTGGTGTCTAATTTCTTCTCGGACCTAGATTTTTCATCTGATTCATTCAGAAATCTATATCCAAAGTCTAATTCATTCTTTGAACCTGAAATATCTCATCAGATATCCAGAATCCAATTAAACCATTTCAGTCTAGATCCATATTTTGATCAATTCAGAAGTTCAGTTCAATCAAATTCTGAACTCAGATTAATCTAACATTTGAGATTTAATTTCACTTCTGGGATTCTTATTCAAATCTAGATCCAATTTTATTCTCTGAACTGGATCCAGATCCAAAAAATCCTAATTTTGTTATGAATTAGGGGGCTTTTTTCATTTTTAAATTCTTTAGAAATCCATATTTAAGGTTTGATTCTCATTTCGAACCAAATTTTCTTCGGATCGAGATCCATATCCAATCTTTTTCAAAACATTGGATCCAGATCCTTTTCAAAACTCAATTTTTATTCTAATTTCAAAATCAATCTTTGGATTTTCAAATTCAAATCCACGATTTTGCAAAAATCTTTTGAAAAATACCCTGGATCCAGTTTAAAATTCAATTTGGATTTCAAAATGTCAAAATGGATCTAGATCCAATTTCAAAATTCAATTTGTATTCAAAATCAATTTGGAGATTTCAAATTCAAACTCAAAATCTAATTTTTATCCCCAAATCCCAAAACAAACCTTTGAATTTCAAAATTCCTTTGAAAATACCCTGGATCCAGTTCAAAATTTAGTTTGAACTTCGAAATGTTAAAATGGATCCAGATCCAATTTCAAAATCAATTTGGGGATTTCAAACTCAAAATCAAAATCCAATTTTTATCCTCCATTTCAAAATAAACTTTGAAATTTTAGAAATCAAAAATCAATGTTTTGCAAAAATTCTGAAAATTTCAATCTGGATCCGGTTTTGCCCAATTCAGATTTTATAAATCAAAAATTGAATTTTGAAGTTCATGTATTCCCCAAAATTCCCCTTTTCACTTTCATATTTCATTCCCCTTTTTCTTAATTTTCAAAATAAAAAATAAAAAAATGTTGTTTTTAAAGAGGGGCACCACTTGGCATTTTTGAAATTCAAAATAAAAATCATTTTTTTGCAAAACTTAAAACCTTCTTGCCTTTAAAAACCCACATGAGCATCACCCACAAGGTGATGCCATGTGTCAAATTTTTCAACAAAATCCCATTTTGCCCATCTATAAAATGAAAAAAAGACACACATGGGCACCCCCTTGAAAGAGGGTGTCATGTGTCAAAAGATTTCATAAAGGGCTATTTTGCCCATTTACAAAATTGAGAAAAGACCCACATGGGGTTGGAACCAACCCCATGTGAGCCCCCTTTGCCACATGGGCACCCATGTGCAAGCAAGGGTGCCATGTGTCAAAATGTTTCTAAAAAGGCATTTATGCCCATTTACAAAAAAGAAAAATGCCCACATGGGCTTGGCTTCTCCTTCTTGAGATTTTTAGTCCCATATCTAAAGTTTTGCAAAAGCCAACCCCATTTTCAAAGTATAAATAGATCCCTTGGAGGTCTCTCTTCTCAACAAGTTGGAGTTTGAGAAATTGAGAGAACAAAAAAAAAGTTCTTTTTCTCTTCCCTTCTTCTCTCTCTCCTCCTTTTCTCACTTAGGAGTGGACGAGTTTTCCTAAGAAGAAAACTCTCCTCCTTTGCATTGGTGGCTCAAGCTTGGAGTGGTGGCTGAAGCAAGGAAAAAGAAGCCCAAGGTGGGCTATCTTTCTCCCTTTCTTTTTGATTTTTTTTCTTTTCTTTCTATTTTCTTTAATTTCTCAAAAATTGCCCCCCTTTTCTTCTCTTCTTTCTTGCATTTTCTTTTAATTTTGTGTAATAGCAATGTAGATCTAGTTTAATTCCATGTAAATTTTTATTTCCTATATTTTTATTCATTCAAATTGCTATTTACATTATGTATTTTTATTTTAGCCATTTAGAATTAGGATTTGATCTTCAATAGATCAAATTCTACATTCTATGGGCCAAATCAATTTCAATTTATGCCTCAATGCTTTGATTTCATTTTATATACTTTTATTTATGTTTTTATATCATTTTCATTATCATCAATGATGTAGAATGATAGATCTCACATTTTGATCATTGGATTAATTAAATTTTGAGATTCTATTCCATTCAATTGTGTTGAGATGATATTTTTAATTCATGTTCATTTTTTCCTTCATCATTTTGCATATAATTAGGTCTTATTTTGATCTGATATTTTTACCACATCTTTATTAGTATATTTTCAAGATCCACACCAACAATCAGATCATTATAAGATGGTTTGCTTTCTCAAAAAAATCAGGATTCGGACCCTACTGTTTGGCCTCATCCGAATTTTCCCTAAAATAGATTAACTTGTTGGAGTGATTTCTCTCTAACCAGAGATGATCTTTCAAATCTGTAAAAAGAAAAATTTCTAAAATTGAATCTAGATTTTTCATGTAAATTTGTATTAATTTCCATGGTGTTTTGATATCTGATTTTGTTCAAAAACGGCAACCCTAGTATACTGTGTCACTTTTAGGGTTTGGTTTTTAACCCATTTTGTTAAAGTCATATATCCCTAATGGGAGATCATTTTAGAGATATGTAAAACAGATATCTTAATCTATATGTCTAGTTTCATCGTATAAATGTTCATGCATTTCTATGAAATATTTATATTTCTTTTATATTTTAAATCAAAACTTTGTCTGTTTGCAATTTCAGCCATTATTCTGACTTAAAACCAACTTGTTACATTCATATCTCCCTATTGAGAGATCAATTTTTAGATATGTAATAAGAGTTTTTTTCTTAGAATGTCTAGTTTATGCATGCCAATTTTCAAAAATTTTCATTAGGTTTTCATTTTTCATTTGGATAAAAAATCAGAAACATATTAAATTTTCTTTTACACGCTTTTACAGATTTTTGACCAACTTGATCAGATGGGATCTCCTCAATGGAAGATTCTTTTTTAGATATGTAATTTGTAAATGTTTCATGGTTAAACCAATCAACTTATACCACAAATTTGGGAGAAATTAAATAAGTTTAGCCTCTGAAACTCAAAAATTACAAAAACTTATCTATCAAAGCTCAATTTCTTAATTTTAAAATTTATTTCTCAATGTTTTAATCATATCTCGATTTTAAAAATGCTTTTAGAGATTTGTAAATAGGAGATGCTTTCTTGAAGATCCAGAAGAAAGAAAGAAAAGAAAGAAAAGAAAGAAAAGAAAGAAAAGAAAGAAAATCACCTGGAGTTTCGGAAAATAGAAGAGAATTTAGAAAAGGATTTCTAGGGTTTTTAGAAAAAATGATTTGAAGAACTAAAGAAGGAAGAAAATATACATCTGGATTTTGAAAATAGGGAGAAAATTTTTGAAAGAAAATATCCAGGGTTTTGAGAAAAATTGTTCTGAAATTACAAAAAAATACAAGAAATGCAGAATCATAAAGCTGTAATAACATGGATGCGCAAATAACACTTCCTAAAAGCTGACTATAAAGGCACAAATTTGAAATAGTTGTAGGATCCTGATCCTAATTCTAAGGTCTAGATCATCTGAATCCAATCAAGATATGTCGACATACCTATAAACACCCCAAATTTTTTAAAGTCCTTTCCTGACATTTCTTTTCACATATGCCAAACCCCTGCAGGGTAGTGTAGAGTTTTAACCCTAGGTTTACCCCAGTATAGAGGTCAGTTTGCCCCCATTTTACCCATGAGTCATTATTGTCCTTTTCATCTGTCTAACTTAACCAAGCTCATTCTAAGTTTAGAAAAGTTAGAATGTCAGTCATTTCTAGCTCCACTGAGCTCACGATGAGCAGTGTCAGTCTATTTCAGCTAAAATTAGTTTATTTCTCGCAAAATAAGCTCATTTTTAGCTCAAATTTCAGTTAGACTATCCTCGAGTCAACCAAATTCAGTAGATCCTATCCTCAGAAGTCTAACATGAGTGCATCAAGAGTTTGAACAATCAAGCTTCAGTTCAAAGTCACTTTTTACACACTCAGACCTTTGTTTTAACTCATTTAAGCTCATTTTAGCTCAATTTGGTCCAAATTGAGCTAACCCTAGTTGGTTGAGCTAGTATTTTAGCTCTGAATTTAGTTCATCTGAGTATAACTGCCTTTGGATTCAGTTCATTCTAATTAAATCCAGTTCAAATTAGTTTAGAGGCCGTGAAGGGTGAAGACCCAAAAAAATAAAATTATCCAGGACACTGTTTCCAACAATTTATGAACTGAGATAGACCCCAAATTCAGACTCAGATCAATTCCTTCATCTAATATTTTATCAATATCCGAGATCCTCTCTATTTCAATTCGGATATTGGATCTGGTGTCTAATTTCTTTTTGGACCTGAATTTTTCATCTGATTCATTCAAAAATCCATATCCAGAGTGTAATTCATTCTTTGAACCTAGAATATCTCATCAGATATATAGAATCCAATTAAACCATTTTGGATCTATTTTAGTGTGGATCCATATTTTGGTCAATTCAGAAGTTCAGTTCAATCAATTTCTGAATTTAGATTAATCTAACATTTGAGATTTAATTTCACTTCTCGGATTCTTATTCAAATCTAGATCCAATTTCATTCCTTGAATTGGATCTAGATCCAAAAAATTTATTATAAATTCGGGGCTTTTTCCATTTTCAAATTCTTTAGAAATCCATATTCAAGGTTTGATTCCCATTTTGAGCCATTTTTTTTTCAGATCGAGATCCAGATCCAATCTTTTTCGAAACGTCAAATCCAGATCCTTTTCAAAACTCGGTTTTTATTCTAATTTCAAAATCAATCTTTGGATTTTCAAATTCAAATCGACCATTTTTGCAAAAATCTTTTAAAAAATACCCTAGATCTACTTTAAAATTCAGTTTGGATTTCCAAATGTCAAAATAGATCCAGATCCAATTTCAAAATTCAATTTTTATTCAAAATCAAATTTTATTCAAAATCAATTTGGGGATTTCAAAAACAAAATCCAATTTTTATCCCCAAATCCAAAAACAAACCTTTGAATTTCAAAATTCCTTTGAAAATACCCTGGATACAGTTCAAAATTCAGTTTGCACTTCGAAATGTTAAATGGATCCAGATCCAATTTCAAAATCCAGTTCTTAATCAAAATCAATTTGGGGGTTTCAAATTCAAAATCAAAATCCAATTTTTATCCCCCATTTCAAAATAAACTTTGAAATTTTAGAAATCAAAAATCAATGTTTTACAAAAATTCTCAAAATTTCAATCTGGATCCGGTTTTGCCATATTCGTATTTTATAAATAAAAATTTGAATTTTGAAGTTTAATTATTTCGCAAAATTCATCTTTTCACTTTCATATTTCATTCTCCTTTTTCTTAATTTTCAAAATAAAAAATAAAAAAATGTTGTTTTTTAAGAGGGGCACCACTTTGCATTTTTGAAATTCAAAATAAAAATTGTTTTTTTGCAAAACTTTAAAAACCTTCTTGCCTTTAAAAACCCACATGAGCATCACCCACAAGGTGATGCCATGTGTCAAATTTTTTAAGAAAATCCCATTTTGCCCATCTATAAAATGAAAAAAAGACACACATGGGCACCCCCTTGCAAGAGGGTGTCATGTGTCAAAAGATTTCATAAAGGGCTATTTTGCCGATTTACAAAATTGGAAAAAGACCCACATGGGGTTGTCACCAACCCCATATGAGCCCCCTTTGCCACATGGGCACCCATGTGCAAGCAAGGGTGCCATGTGTCAAAATTTTTCTAAAAAGGCATTTATCCCATTTACAAAAAAAAATGCTCAAATGGGCTTGGCTTCTCCTTCTTGAGATTTTTAGTCCCATATCTAAAGTTTTGCAAAAGCCAACCCCATTCTTAAACTATAAATAGACCCCTTGGAGGTCTCTCTTCTCAACAAGTTGGAGTTTAAGAAATTGAGAGAACAAAAAAAAAAGTTCTCTCTTTCTCTTCCCTTCTCCTCTCTCTCCTCCTTTTCTCACTTAGGAGTGGATGAGTTTTCCAAAGAAGAAAACTTTCCTCCTTTGCATTTGTGGCTCAAGCTTGAAGCGGTAGCTGGAGCAAGGAAAAAGAAGCCCAAGGTAGGCCATCTCTCAAACTTTCTTTTTGATTTTTTTTCTTTTCTTTCTATTTTCTTGATTTTCTCAAAAATTGCCCCCCCCCCCTTTCTTCTCTTCTTTCTTGCATTTTCTTTCAATTTCATGTAATAGCAATGTAGATCTAGTTTAATTCCATGTAAATTTCCATTTTCTATGTTTTGATCTATTCAAATTGTTATTTACATTGTGTATTTTTATTTTAGCCATTTAGAATTAGGATTTGACCTTCAATAGATTAAATTCTATATTCTATGGGCCAAATCAATTTCAATTTATGCCCCAATGCTTTGATTTCATTTTATATGCTTTTATTTATGTTTTTATATCATTTTCATTATCATCAAAGATCTAGAATGATAGATCTCACATTTTGATTATTAGATCAATTCAATTTTGAGATTCTATTTCATTCAATTGTGTTGAGATGATATTTTCAATTTTGGTCCATTTTTGCCTTCATCATTTCGCATATAATTAGGTCATATTTTGATCTGATGTTTTTACCACATCTTTATTAGTATATTTTTGGGATCTACACTAACAATCAGATCATTCTGAGATGGTTTGTTCTCTCAAAATATTTGGGATTCAGACCCTGCTGTTTGGCCTCATCCGGATTTTCCCTAAAATTAGACCAACGTGTTTGAGTGATTTCTCTCTAACCAGAGATGATATTTCAAATCTATAAAAAAAGAAATCTCTAGCATTGAATCTAATTTTTTTATGTAAAATTTTATCAATTTCTATAGTGTTTTGATATCTGATTTTGTCCAAAAACCGCAAGCCTAGTATACTCTATACTCTATCACTTTTAGGGTTTGGTTTAATCCATTTTGTTAGAGTCATATCTCATTAATGGAAGATTATTTTAAAGATATGTAAAACGGACCTTCTTAATCAGCATGTCTAGTTTATTTGTGTAAATTTTCATTTATTTCTATGGAATATTTATATTTTTTTTGCATTTTAAATTGGAACCTTATCTGTTGCAATTTCAGGCATTATTCTGACTTAAAACCAACTTGTTATATTCATATCTCCCTAATGGAAGATCATTTTTTAGATCTGTCAAAAGGAGTTTTTTCTTAGAATGTCTAGTTTATGCATGCCAATTTTTAGAAATTTTCATTATGTTTTGATCTATAATTCAAATAAAAATCAGAAACCTATTGAATTTTCTTTTACAGACTTTAAAGATTTTTAACCAACTTGATCAGATCGGATCTCCACAATAGAAGATCCTTTTTTGAATCTGTAAATTGAAAATTTTTTATGGTTGAACTAATCAACTTCTCCCACAAATTTGGGAGAAATTAAATAATTTAACCTTCTAAAACGTGAAAATTACAGAAACTTATCTCTCAAAGCTCAATTTCTTGATTTTAAAATTTATTTCTCAATGTTTTAATCATATCTCGAGTTTTAAAAATGCTTTTAGAGATTTGTAAAAAAGAGATGCTTTCTTGAAGAGTTAGAAATCCATGGAATTAATTTACAACTCAATTGAAGTTGTTTTATGCTTCCATTCATTTGAAATACTCTGATAGGGTCGATTTACATATCTCAATTTTGAAATATCTTGTTTTACTTGGATAAAAAAACCCAACTTCGGGTTTTTCTCCAAACGTTTTCTAAATTTTTTTATTTTAAGATACTTTTAAGGTTATTAGTAACCTTTATATCGAATTTCATCAATTTCTAATATGTTTAAAGATTTTACTTTCATTTTTCGGGGCATAAAAAGGCTAAATTATGGATTTTTCTCATTTTTTTTAATAATTGAGGAAAATCCATAAATGCCTACATTTATTTCTAACATGTTTGCTCATTTTTCAGGATTTTCCTTTCTTTTTTTTCAATTGATGTAAATCTATTCAAGTATTGTAATAATACATTAATGAGAATTTTATTTTATGCTTAGTTTAAAATGAATGAGCACATTAGTTTAATTTTTCTTCATTTTAATTTGTTACATTTTTTTTTCTTAATTTTCTTAAAAATACTATGGAAATATGAATGACACGTGCACCATTTAATAAAGGATAAATAATACTAAGTAAAGTTCATATTCACGGCCATAGTCAGAATATGAATAATATTTAAAATTATTATTCTTTATTAAAATACAAAAATTGACTTACGCTCTTAAGTCTTTTTCAAAAATCATCATATTTCAAGAAAAATGCATTTTTTCTTTATTAGAATCTAAAAATAAATATTAAATTGAAGTATATTCATGTCCATAGTCATAAATATATAGAAATTTAATTTTATTTTAATTCTATAAAGGCACAAAAATTTATTTCATTCTTTATTAGAATTTAAATAAATATTAAATTAGAATATGTTTGTGACCATAGTCATGAATATATTAAAATTTAATCTTGTTTTGATTCTATTAAAGAATGAAATTTGTTTTTTTTAAACTCAATTTCAAACCAATTCTTTTAATGCATTCATCATTTAAGATAGAATTGCATCATTTTTAATTCATTTAAAGTTATTTTCAAATTTTCAAGTAATTTTTGAAATAATTTTCAAAAACAATTTCCATTTCTAAGTTCAAAAATCAATTTTCAATTTCCATTCACAAATTCAAACTTATTTTCCAAATTCCTTTTCAATTTCATTCACTTTTAATCCTATTTCAAATATCTATTTTTGAATTCCAAATTTTGATTTTTATTCTCCTTTTCCATTTTCAAAATTCTAATTTTAATTTTACTTTTTCACTTCAATTCCAAATATTAACTTGAATTTCCAATTCAAATTTTAAAAATTGAATTTTGTTTCAAAAATCAATTTCAACTTTCCATTTTCAAATCTCCAATTTCAAATTTTGAATTTCAATTCAATTTGAAGTATCAAATTCAATTTTATATTTATTTTAAATTCCAAATTTTGAATTTCATTTTCATTTCAAATTCGAATATCAACTTCAAATTTTCCATTTTCAAATTTCAACTCTCAAATTCATTTCAATTCTCAATTTTTATTTTAAATTAAATTCCGAATTTCATTTTGAATTTCCAATTCTAATCATTATTTTCAATTTTAATTTTAAAATTCCAAATTTCAACTCTAAATTCTAAATTCGATTTTTAATTCCAAGGTTTAATTCCAAATTCCAATCTTGATTTTCGAAGTTCAATTTCAAATTTCCAATTTCAAATCTAACTTTTGATTTTCAATTTCAATTCTAAATTCAATTTCAAAATTCGATTTCTAAGTTCAATTCTCAATTCAAAAATCCAATTCCAAATTCAATTTTCAATCAATTCAGACTTCAAATTTCTTAACTTAGAATTCAATTTCAAAATCTTCAAAATCCAAACTTTCAAACTCATTTCAATTTCCAAATCTAAATCGATTTCTGAACTTCAAAGTCATCTCTTAAAGGATACTTTTAAATCCATTTCAAAAGCAATTCGAAGATTCAAATTTCTAAAAAATTATCAAAAGCATACACATTCTCAAATTTAAAATCATAGCACAATCCTGATTCAATGTGCATTTAGGACTTAGAATAATTTTTTAGATAAATTTAGGCAAGTCAAAGGCATAAATTTGATCATTGGTTCGATTACCTCTGGTAAAGGCGCCAAGAACAGTTGAACCTCGTACTAACGAGCGAATCCTATCTCCTCATTTTTTCATAAATTTTCTAAAAATGGAGGCGAGTTATTTCAAAATGTCTTTACAAAATGTCAAGTGAGACCTTGCGAGAGTTTTTTCTCTTTTTTCCTAAAAAGGAAGAAAGGAAAATTTTTACAATGATCACAATACTGAAACTGAAGCTCGAAGTACGTGGCATGAAAATATCTCCAGATCCAAGGTAATGGTTTTCCAACATCCTTGAGCACCTGCCGATATACTTTGGACTAGGGCCCTTAGTACGTGGCAGGAGGTTTATTAGCCCAAATAAGTGGCCCAGTTATGAGGCTTTTTCTCGAACTACAGTTCATGGAGAAAGCCCAACAACATGAAGGCCGAAACAATATTGGTAGGGGATTTTTTTAAAAACATGATCAACATGCAAGAAATCAGATGTCTCTAATGTAAAGTCCTAGAGAGATAGAATTTTGAAAATCATAAAGAAGCACAAACTTGCATACATTGTTTGTACTCAATTCCTAGATTGAGGAGGGTTGTATTAGACCTAAGTCAAAATGAACATGAATAAAATCTCCTCAATTTGGTCCTACCAAACCATACTTAAGCCTATGTGCATTATGTCAACTTGGTCAGAGTCTAGGCTCCTAAGTTTTGCATAAAAATGAATCTGATACTGTAAAGAATAATGACTTAGACAAATTTAATCAAGGCAAAGGCATAAATTTGACCAGACAAAGATGAGTCCCATCACGGTCGCCAAAATTGTGATCATTGCAAAAATCTTCCTTTTCTTTTTAGGGAAAGAGAAAACTCTTGTAAGGTCTCACTTGACCTTTGGGAAAAGATTTTTAAATAACTCGCCTCCATTTTTAGAAAAATTATGGGAAAATGGGGAGACCAGATTCGCTCGTCGGTACGAGGTTCAATCGTTCCTGGTGCCTTTATCGGGGTAATTGAACCAATGATAGAGTTTATGCCTTTGTATTGCCTAAATTTATCTAAGAAATTATTCTAAATCCTAAATGCATATTGAATCAGGCTTGTGTTATGATTTTGAGTTTGAGAATGTGTATGCTTTTGAAAATATTTCTGAAATCTGAATTTTTCAAGTGATTTTGAAACGAATTTGAAAATATCATTTAAGAAACGACCATTGAAGTTCCAAAATCGATTTGGGGATTGAGGAATTTGAATTAAATGTTTTAGAATTGAAGATTTTGAAATTGATATCAAAGTTAAGTTTTGAAATTTGAAATCTGAATTGATTTAAAATAGAAAATCAATATTAGAGTTTGATTTTCGAATTGAGAATTGAATTCAAAAATCAAACTTGGAATTGTATTTGGAATTTTTTAAAATTGAAAAATCAGAATTGGGTTTGAAATTAAAATTGGACTTTGATTTGAAAACTTTAAGAATTTGAAATCTAAAATTGAAAATATAATTGAATTTAAAATTTGAACTAAAGAAATTGAGTTTGAAATATTGGAAATGAAAATTTGAAATTCAAAAGGAAATTTGAAATTCAAAAGGAAATTTGAAATTTGATTTTGGAACTAAAATTGAAAATTGAATTGAAATTCAGAATTAAGAATTGATATTTTAAAATGGAAAATTTGAAATTGAATTTGAAATGAAAATAGAATTTCAAATTTGGAATTTTAAAGGAATAAAGAATTGAATTTAATATTTGAAATTGAAATGAAATTCAAAGTTAAAATTTGAAATTCGAAAGTGGAGAGTTGAAAACAGAAATCAAAAATTAGAAATTTGAAAGAAAATAGAAAATTGAATTTGGTGTTTGAATTTATAATGAAATATAAAGGTGAAATTTGAAATTCGAAAAAAGGGAAAGTTTTAAAATTGATATTTTAAAGTTGAAATGAAAATTGAAATTTGAAATTTGAAACTAGAATAGGAAATTGAAATTGAAATTTACTTTTTTGGAAAATGTTTTTGAAAAGTAAATTGAAAATACTTGGAATTGATAAATGAATTCAAAGGAATACTTTGAATTTCAAAAATGAGATTGGAAAATGACTTTGAATTTGAGAAATAAAATTGAAAATGACTTCAAATTTTGAAATGGAAATTTGTTTTGAAAATTATTTCAAAAATCACTTAGAAATTTGAAAATAATTTAGAATAATTTGAAAAAATGATGCAATTCTACCTTAAATGATGAATATGCTATCATTTTTTTGGAAAATTATTTAAATTTTAAGGAAAGTTTCATATTTTATACAATAAGAAACAAGATTAAATTTTCATATATTCATGTCTAGGGCCACAAATATACTTAAGATTAATCTTTGTTTAAAATTCTTATAAAGGAAAAAGAAAAGATTTTATGCCTTTATAGAATTAAAATAAAATTAATTTTAATATATTCATGACTAGGGCCACAAATACATTTAGAATTAATTTTTATTTTAATTCAAGTAACGGAAGAAAAGGGGAATTATGAAAGAAATGATGACTTTAAAAAATGATCTAAAGTGTAGATCAAATTTTTATTTAATAAAGAATAATAACTCTAAGTATTATTCGTATTCCGACTAGGGCCAAAAATACAAACTTTACTTAGCTTTAATTATCCTTTATTAAATGGTCCATGTGTCATTTCTGTTTTTCATAGTGTTTTTAAAAAAATAAAAAAAATAAAATATAAGAAATTAATTATGAAATTAATCTATATGCTCATTCATTTTAAACTAAGCATAAAAATAAAATTCTCATTAATACAATTATTACAACCGTGAATAAATTACATTAATTGAAGAGAAAGAAAAAAAATAAAATCCTGCAAAAATGAGCAAACATGTTAGAAATAAATGTAGGCATTTATGAATTTTCTTCAATTATTGAAAAATTGGAAAAATCCATAACTTAGCCTTTTTATGCCGCAAAAAATAAAGGAAAAATTCATGAACATGTTAGAAATTTATGAAATTTTATATGGATCAACTAGACTTAAAATAAAAGAAAACCCTTTTTACGAATTTTAAAAATGAGTTTTCATCAAAGAGAACACATCTAAACAAGTTAAAATAAAATTTAAGAAATACTTAACGAAGCAAAATGATAGTGTTCTGATTTTTTATCAGAATCAGATATGAAAACTTTATAGAAATGGCTGAAATTTTAAGAATACAAACTAAACATGTAAGGTAGAAATCTTCAATTCACAGATCTAGAAAATGATCTCCCATTAAGGAGCTCCAATCTGATCAAGTTGGCTAAAAATATGTAAAAGTCTATGAAAGAAAAATCAACAGAGTTCTGTCCTTTTTACAGATTTGGAAAATGATCTCCCATTAGGGAGATATGAATTCAATAAGTTGATTTTAAGTTTGAGTAATACCTAAAATTACAAATAGATAGTGTTTTGACTTAAAATGCAAAAGAAACAAAAATACTTTATAGAAATAGATGAAATTTTAGTGAGATGAACTAGACATGTAGATGAAAAAGATACTTTTTACAGATATTGAAAATAATCTCCCATTAAAGAGATATGACTTTGACAAAATAGGTTAAAAACCAAACCCTAAAAGTGATACAGTATAACAGTGTTGCAGTTTTTAATCAAAATCGGGCATGAAAACACTATTAAAATTAATTAAATTTGGTGTGAACAAACACTATTCAATTTGTTTTTTAATTTATGCATTTTCATTCTAGCCATTTAGAATTGGGATTTTATCTTCAATAGATCAAATTCTACATTCTATGGAAAAAATTAAATTCAATTTATGCCTCAATGCTTTTAATTTCATTTTAGATGCTTTAATTTCTGTTTTTACATCATTTTCATCATCATTTATGATCATGAATGATAGATCTCACATTTTGATCATTAAATCAATTCACTTATGAGATTCTATTCAATTCAATTATGCTGAGATGATATTTTTAATTCTGGTCCATTTTTTATGTCATCCATTCGTATATAATTAGATGTTATTTTGATCTAATTTTTTTACTGCATTTTTATGCATATGTTTTTGGAATCTCCACTAAAAATCATATCAATCTTAGTTGATTTGATTCCTCAAAAAAATCTGAATTCGGACCTTGTCATTTGGTGTCGCCCAAATTTCACCCGACATTAGACCAACTTGTTTGAGTGATTGCTCCCTAACCAGAGATGATTTTTCAAATCTGTAAAATGCGATGTCTCTAGCATTAATTTTAGTTTGTTCACATCAAATTTAATCAATTTATATGGTGTTTTCATGCTCAATTTTTATTAAAAACTGCAACCCTATTATACTGTATCACTTTTAAGGTTTGGTTTTTAACCCATATTGTCAGAGTCATATTTCCCTAATGGAAGATCATTTTCTATATCTGTAAAATAGATCCTCTTTGTATGCATGTCTAGTTCATCTCAAAAAAAAATTATCCATTTCTTTAGAGATTTTTTATTTTGTTTGAATTTTAAGTCAAGATATTATCTGTTTGTAATTTCAGGCATTATTCAGACTTAAAATCGACTTGTTATATTCATATCTCCCTAATGAGAGATCATTTTTCAAATATGTAAATATGAGTTTTCTTTTTACAATGTCTAGTTTATGCATGTAAATTTTCGTAAACTTTCATCAACATTTCATCTGTCATTCAGACCAAAAACCAGAACCCTATTGATTTTTCTTACATAGACTTTTACAATTTTTTAGCCAACTTGATCACATTGGATCTCCCCAATGGGAGATCATTTTCTAGATATGTAAATCAAAGATTTCTACTTTATATGTCGAGTTTGTCTCCATAAATTTTCAGTCATTTCTATAAAGTTTTAGTATCTAATTCTGATAAAAAATCAATACATTGTCATTTTGCTTCATTAAGTATTTCTTAAATTTTATTTCAACTTGTTTAGATGTGTTCTCTCTAATGAAACTAGTTTTCAAAATCCGTAAAAAGGGTTTTATTTCATTTTAAGACTAGTTAATCCATATAAAATTTCATAAATTTTTAACATGTTCATGGATTTTTCCTTTATTTTTTAGGGCATAAAAAGGCTAAGTTATGGATTTTTTTTAATTTTTCAATAATTAAAGAAAATCCCTAAATGCCTACATTTATTTCTAACATGTTTGCTCATTTTTGTAGGATTTTATTTTTTTCTTTCTTTTCAATTAATGTAATTGATTTAAGGTTGTAATAATTGTATTAATGAGAATTTTATTTTTATGCTTAGTTTAGAATTAATGAGTATATAGATTAATTTCATAATTAATTTCTTGCATTTTATTTTCCTTGTTTTTTTTAAAAACACTATGAAAAACATGAATGACACATGCACCATTTAATAAAGGATAATTAATGCTAAGTAAAGTTTGTATTTTTGGCCGTAGTCGGAATACGAATAATACTTAGAGTTATTATTCTTTATTAAATAAAAATTTGATCTACACTTTAGATCATTTTTTAAAATCATCATTTCTTTCATAATTCCCCTTTTCTTCCTTTACATGAATTAAAATAAAAATTAATTCGAAATGTATTTGTGGCCCTAGTCATGAATATATTAAAATTAATTTTGTTTTAATTTTATAAAGGCACAAAATCTTTTCTTTTTCCTTTATTAGAATTTTAAACAAAGATTAATCTAAAGTACATTTGTAGCCCTAAACATGAATATATGAAAATTAATCTTATTTTTAATTCTATAAAATATGAAACTTTTCTTAAAATTTAAATAATTTTTCAAAAAAAGGATAGCATATTCATCATTTAAGGTAGAATTGCATCATTTTTTCAAATTATTCTAAGTTATTTTCAAATTTTCAAGTGATTTTTGAAATGATTTTCAAAACAAATTTTCATTTCAAGATTTGAAGTCATTTTCAATTTTATTTCTCAAATTCAAAGTTATTTTCTAATCTCATTTTCGAAATTCAAAATGATTTATAAATCAAAGTATTCTTTTGAAATAATTTATCAAATTCCAAGTATTTTCAATTTACTTTTCAAAAACATTTTCCAAAAAAGTAAATTTCAATTTTATTTCAATTCTAAATATCAAATTTCAATTTCCTATTCCAATTTCAAATTTTGATTTTCATTTCAACTTTAAAATATCAATTTTAAAACTTTCCCTTTTTTTGAATTTCAACTTTTTATTTCATTTTAAATTTAAACACCAAATTCAATTTTCTATTTTCTTTCAAATTTCCAATTTTTTATTTTTGTTTTAAACTCTCCACTTTTGAATTTCAAATTTTAACTTTGAATTTCATTTCAGTTTCAAATATTAAATTCAATTCTTTATTCCTTTCAAATTCCAAATTTGGAATTCTATTTTCATTTCAAATTTAAATTTAAATTCAAATTTTCTATTTTAAAAATTCAATTCTTAATTATGAATTTCATTTCAATTCTCAATTTTAATTCCAAAATCAAATTTCAAATTTTAAATTTTAAATTTTAAATTTTAAATTTTAAATTTTAAATTTTAAATTTTAAATTTTAAATTTTAAATTTTAAATTTTAAATTTTAAATTTTAAATTTTAAATTTTAAATTTTAAATTTTAAATTTTAAATTTTAAATTTTAAATTTTAAATTTTAAATTTTCTTTTCGTATTCCAATTCCAATTTTCATTTCCAAAATTTAAAACTCAATTTCTTTAGTTCAAATTTCAAATTTCAAATTCAATTATATTTTCAATTTCAGATTTCAAATTCTACAAGTTTTCAAATCAAAGTCCAATTTGAATTTCAAACCCAATCCTAATTTTTTAATTACAAAAAATTCCAAATACAATTCGAAGTTTGATTTCTGAATTCAATTCTTAATTTGAAAATCAAACTCTAATTTTGATTTTCTATTTTAAATCAATTCAAATTTTAAATTTTAAATTTTAAATTTCAAAACTTAACTTTGAATTCAATTTTAAAACCTTTAATTCAAATTCCTCAATCCCAAAATCGATTTCTGAACTTCAAAGTCATTTTTGAAATGATATTTTCAAATCCGTTTCAAAATCACTTAGAAAATTCAGATTCCTGAAATATTTTCAAAACATTCTCAAACTCAAAATCATAACACAATTCTGATTCAATGTTTATTTAGGATTTAGAATAATTTCTTTGATAAATTTAGGCAATATAAAGGCATAAACTTGATCCTTAGTTCGATTACCGAACGGTTGAACCTCGTACCGATGAGCGAATCTCGTCTCTCCATTTTCTTGCAATTTTTCTAAAAATGGAGGCGAGTTAATTTAAAATCTTTTCCCAAAGGTCAAGTGAGACCTTGCGAGAGTTTTCTCTTTCCCTAAAAATAAAAGGAAATTTTTTGCAATGATCACAATTTTGGCGACCATTATGGAACTCATCTTCGTCTGGTCGAATTTATGCCTTTGCCTTGATTAAATTTGTCTAAGTCATTATTCTTTACAATGTCAGATCTATTTTCATGCAAAACTTAGGAGCCTAGACTCTGACCCAGCTAACATAGTGCATATAGGCTTAAGTATGGTTTGGTAGGACCAAATTGAGGAGATTTTATTCATGTTCATTTTGACTTAGGTCTAATACAACCCTCCTGAATCTAGGGATTGAATGCAAACAATGTATGCAAGTTTGTGCCTCTATGATTTTCAAAATTCTATCTCTCTAGGACTTTGCATTAGAGACATTTGATTTCTTGCATGTTGATCATGTTTTTAAATACATTCCCTACCAATATTGTCTCGGTCTTCACGTTGCTGGGCTTTCTCCATGAACCGTAGTTTGAGAAAAAGCCTCACAACTGGGCCACTTATTTGGGCTAATAACCCCCTGCCACATACTAAGGGCCTTAGTCCAAAGTATATCGGCAGGTGCTCAAGGATGTTGGAAAACCATTACCTTAGATCCGAAGATATTTTCATGCCACATACTTCGAGCTTCGGCTTGGGTATTGTGATCGTTGCAAAAAAATTCCTTTCTTCATTTTTAGGAAAAAAGAGAAAAACTCTCGCAAGGTCTCACTTGACCTTTTGTAAAGACATTTTGAAATAACTCGCCTCCATTTTTAGAAAATTTGTGGGAAAATGGGGAGACGGGATTCGCTCGTTGGTACGAGGTTCAACCGTTCTTGACGCCTTTACCAGAGGTAATCGAACCAAGAATCAAATTTATGCCTTTGAATTGCCTAAATTTGTCTAAAAAATTATTTTAAGTCCTAAATGCACATTTAATCAGACTTGTGCTATGATTTTAAGTTTGAGAATGTGTATGCTTTTGATAATTTTTCAGAAATCGGAATCTTCCAATTGATTTTGAAATGGATTTAAGAGTATACTTTAAGAGATGACTTTGAAGTTCAGAAATCAATTTAGATTTGAAAATTGAAATGAGTTTGAAAGTTTGAATTTTGAAGATTTTGAAATTAAATTCTAAGTTAAGAAATTTGAAGTCTGAATTGATTGAAAATTGAATTTGGAATTGGATTTTTGAATTGAGAATTGAACTTAGAAATTGAATTTAAAATTGAAATTGAAAATCAGAAGTTAGATTTGAAATTGGAAATTTGAAATTGAACTTTGAAAATGAAGATTAGAGTTTGGAATTGAACCTTGGAATTAAAATTCGAATTTAAAATTTAGAGTAGAAATTTGGAATTTTAAAATTGAAATTGAAAATAATGATTAGAATTGGAATTGGAAATTCAAAATGAAATTCAGAATTTAATTTGAAATAAAAATTGAGAATTGAAATGAATTTAAGAGTTGAAAATTGAAAATTGAAAATGGAAAATTTGAAGTTGATATTCGAATTTGAAATGAAAATTAAATTCAAAATTTGAAATTTAAAAGAAATATAAAATTGAATTTGATACTTCAAATTGAAATGAAATTCAAAATTTGAAATTGGAGATTCAAAAATGGAAAGTTGAAATTGATTTTTCAAACAAAATTCTATTTTTGAAATTTGAATTGGAAATTGAAGTTAATATTTGGAATTGAAGTGAAAAAGTGAAATTAAAATTAGAATTTTGAAAATGGAAAAGGAGAATAAAATAAAAAATTGGAATTTGAAAATAGATATTTGAAATAGAATTAAAAGTGAATGAAATTAAAAAGGGATTTGGAAAATAAGTTTGAATTTGTGAATGGAAATTGAAAAATGATTTTTGAACTTAGAAATGGAAATTGTTTTTGAAAATTATTTCAAAAATCACTTGGAAATTTGAAAATAACTTGAAATGATTTAAAAACAATGCAATTCTATCTTAAATGACGAATGCATTAAAAGAATTAGTTTGAAAATGAGTTTAAAAAAAAGAAAATTTCATTCTTTAATAGAATTAAAATAAGATTATATTTTAATATATTCATGACTATGGTCACAAACATATTCTAATTTAATATTTATTTAAATTCTAATAAAGAATGAAATAAAATTAAAATAAAATTAAAATAAAATTAAAATAAAATAAAATTTCTATATATTTATGACTATGGCCATGAATATACTTCAATTTAATATTTATTTTTAGACTTTAATAATGGAAAAAAGCATTTTTCATGAAATATGATGATTTTTGAAAAAGACTTAAGAGTATACATCGATTTTTGTATTTTAATAAAGAATAATAATTCTAACTATTATTTATATTCTGATTATGGCCGTGAATATGAACTTTACTTAGTATTATTTATCCTTTATTAAATGGTTCACATGCCATTTATGTTTTCATGGTGTTTTTAAGAAAATTAAGAAAAAAAATACAAAAAATTAAAATAAAGGAAAATTAAACAAATATGCTCATTCATTCTAAACTAAGCATAAAATAAAATTCTCATTAATGTATTATTACAACACTTAAATGAATTTACATCAATTGAAAATAAAGAAAGGAAAATCCTGAAAAATGAGCAAACATGTTAGAAATAAATGTAGGCATTTATGAACTTTCCTCAATTATTAAAAAATTTGAGAAAAATCCATAATTTAGCCTTTTTATGCCCCAAAAAATGAAAGAAAAATCTTTAAATATATTAGAAATTGATAAAATTCAATTTGAAGGTTACTAATAACCTTAAACATATCTTAGAATCGAAAAATACAGAAAATGTTTGGAGAAAAACCCGAATTTGGGTTTTTTTATCCAAGTAAAACAAGATATTTCAAAATTGAGATATGTAAATCCACCCTGTCATAGTATTTCGAATAAATAGAAGCATAAAACAACTCTGATTGAGTTGAAAATTGATTCCATGGATTCCTAACTTTTCAATAAAGCATCTCCTATTTATAAATCTCTAAAAGCATTTTTAAAACTCGAGATATGATTAAAACATTGAGAAATAAATTTTAAAATTAAGAAATTAAGCTTTGACAGATAAATTTCTGTAATTTTTGAGTTTCAGAGACTAAACTTATTTAATTTCTCCCAAATTTGTGGTATAAGTTGATTGGTTTAACCATGAAACATTTACAATTTACATATCTAAAAAAGGATCTCCCATTGGGGAGATCCCATCTGATCAAGTTGGTCAAAAATATGTAAAAGCGTGTAAAAGAAAATTTAATAGGTTTCTGATTTTTTATCCAAATGAAAAATGAAAACGTAATGAAAAATTCTGAAAATTGGTGTGCATAAACTAGACATTCTAATAAAAAAACTCTTATTTACATATCTAAAAATTGATCTCTCATTAGGGAGATATGAATATAACAAGTTGGTTTTAAGTCAGAATAATGCCTGAAACTGCAAACAAACAAAGTTCTGATTTAAAATGTAAAAGAAATATAAATATTTCATAGAAATGCATGAACATTTATATGATGAAACTAGACATATAGATTAAGATATCTGTTTTACATATCTTTAAAATGATCTCTCATTAGGGAGATATGACTCTAACAAAATGGGTTAAAAACCAAACCCTAAAAGTGACACAATATACTAGGGTTGCCATTTTTGAACAAAATCAGATATCAAAACACCATGGAAATTAATACAAATTTACATGAAAAAAGTAGATTTAATTTTGGAAAAATTTCTTTTTACAGATTTGAAAGATCATCTCTGGTTAGAGAGAAATCACTCCAACAAGTTGATCTATTTTAGGGAAAATCCGGATGAGGCCAAATAGTAGGGTCCGAATCCTGATTTTTTTGAGAAAGCAAACCATCTCATAATGATCTGATTGTTGGTGTGGATCTTGAAAATATACTAATAAAGACATGGTAAAAATATCAGATCAAAATAAGACCTAATTATATGCGAAATGATGAAGGAAAAAATGAATATGAATTAAAAATATCATCTCAACACAATTGAATGGAATAGAATCTCAAAATTAAATTAATCCAATGATTAATATGTGAGATCTATCATTCTAGAACATTGATGATAATGAAAATGATATAAAAACATAAATAAAAGTATATAAAATGAAATCAAAGCATTGGGGCATAAATTGAAATTGATTTGGCACATAGAATGTAGAATTTGATCTATTGAAGATCAAATCCTAATTCTAAATGGCTAAAATAAAAATACATAATGTAAATAGCAATTTGAATGAATAAAAACATTGGAAATAGAAATTTACATGGAATTAAACTAGATCTACATTGCTATTACACAAAATTAAAAGAAAATGCAAGAAAGAAGAGAAGAAAAGGGGGGCAATTTTTGAGAAATTAAAGAAAATAGAAAGAAAAGAAAAAAAATCAGAAAGAAAGGGAGAGAAATAGCCCACCTTGGGCTTCTTTTTCCTTGCTCCAGCCAACACTCCAAGCTTGAGCCACCAATGCAAAGGAGAAGAGTTTTCTTCTTAGGAAAACTCGTCCACTCCTAAGTGAGAAAAGGAGAAGAGAGAGAAGAAGGGAAGAGAAAAAGAACTTTTTCTTTTGTTCTCTCAATTTCTCAAACAACAACTTGTTGACAAGAGAGACCCCCAAGGGATCTATTTATAATTTGAGAATGTGATTGGCTTTTGCAAAACTTTAGATATGGGACTAAAAATCTCAAGAAGGAGAAGCCAAGCCCATGTGGGCATTTTTCTTTTTTGTAAATGGGCATAAATGCCTTTTTAGAAACATTTTGACACATGGCACCCTTGCTTGCACATGGGTGCCCATGTGGCAAAGGGGGCTCACATGGGGTTGGTTCCAACCCCGTGTGGGTCTTTTCTCAATTTTGTAAATGGGCAAAATAGCCCTTTATGAAATCTTTTGACACATGACACCCTCTTGCAAGGGGGTGCCCATGTGTGTCTTTTTTTCATTTTATAGATGGGCAAAATGGGATTTTGTTGAAAATTTTGACACATGGCATCACCTTGTGGGTGATGCTCATGTGGGTTTTTAAAGGCAAGAGGGTTTTAAGTTTTGCAAAAAAATGATTTTTATTTTGAATTTCAAAAATGCCAAGTGGTGCCATTCTTTAAAAACAACATTTTTTTATTTTTTATTTTGAAAATTAAGAAAAAAGGGAATGAAATATAAAAGTGAAAAGGGGAATTTTGGGGAATACAAGAACTTCAAAATTCAATTTTTGATTTATAAAATCTGAATTGGGCAAAACTGGATCCATATTGAAATTTTCAGAATTTTTGCAAAACATTGATTTTTGATTTCTGAAATTTCAAAGTTTATTTTGAAATGGAGGATAAAAATTGGATTTTGATTTTGAATTTGAAATCCCCAAGTTGATTTTGAATAAAAATAGGATTTTGAAATTGGATCTGGATCCATTTTAACATTTCGAAGTTCAAACTAAATTTTGAACTGGATCTAGGATATTTTCAAAGGAATTTTGAAAGTCAAAGGTTTGTTTTGGGATTTGGGGATAAAAATTAGATTTTGATTTTGAATTTGAAATCCCCAAATTGATTTTGAATAAAAATTGAATTTTGAAATCCTAATTGAATTTTAAACTGGATCCAGGGTATTTTTCAAAAGATTTTTGCAAAATGGTGGATTTGAATTTGAAAATCCAAAGATTGATTTTGAAATTAGAATAAAAATTGAGTTTTGAAAAGGATCTGGATCCAAAGTTTTGAAAAAGATTGGATATGGATCTCGATCCGAAGAAAATTTGGTTCGAAATGGGAATCAAACCTTAAATATGGATTTCTAAAGAATTTAAAAATGATAAAAGCCCCCTAATTCATAACAAAATTAGGATTTTTGGATCTGGATCCAGTTCAGAGAATGCAATTGGATCTAGATTTGAATAAGAATCCCAGAAGTGAAATTAAATCTCAAATGTTAGATTAATTTGAGTTCAGAATTTGATTGAACTAAAATTCTGAATTGATCAGAATATGGATCTAGACTGAAATGGTTTAATTGGATTCTGGATATCTGATGAGATATTCCAGGTTCAAAGAATGAATTAGACTTTGGATATAGATTTCTGAATGAATCAGATGAAAAATCTAGGTCCGAGAAGAAATTAGACACCAGATTCATCATTGGATCCAATATCCGAATTGAAATGGAGCAGATCTTGGATATTGATAAAATATTGGATGAAGAAATTGACCCGAGTCCCAATTTGGGGTTTGTCCCAGTTCAAAAATTGTTGGAAACAATGTCCCAGATAATTTTATTTTTTTGGGTCTTCACCCTACAGGGGCAAAAACACGGTACTAGACTGGTCTGAACTAATTTGAACTGGATTGGATTGGAATGTTCTGAATCCAAAGACAATTATACTCAGATAAACTAAATTCAGAGCTAAAATAGTAGCTCAATCAGCTAGGGTTATCTCAATTTGGACTAAATTGAGCTAAAATGCGCTGAAATTAGTTAAAACGAAGGTCCAAGTGTGTAAAAAGTGACTTTGAACTGGAACTGGACCGTTCAAACTCTTAATGCACTCATGTTAGACTCCTAGGGATAAGATCTACTGAATTTGGTTGAGTCGAGGATAGTCTGGTCGAAATTCGAGATGAAAATGAGCTTATTTTGCTAGAAATGAACTAATTTTAGCTAAAATGGACCGACACTACTCATTGTGAGCTCAGTGGAGCTAGAAATGACTGACATTCTAACTTTTCTAAACTTAGAATGAGCTTGGTTAAGTTGGGCAAATGAAAAGGGTAACTGTGATTTAAGGGTAAAATGGTAATTTTATTGTCAAAACAGGGCAAACTGACCTCTAGACTAGGGCAAACCTAGAGGTGATACTCTATACTGCCCTGTAGGGGTTTGACATCTGTGAAAAGAAATGTCTGGAACAAACTTTGAAAAAATTGGGGTGTTTATAGGTATGTCGGCATATCTTGATTGGATTCAGATGATCTAGACCTTAGAATTAGAATCAGGATCCTACAACTATTTCAAATTTGTGCATTTAGAGTTAGCTTTTAGGAAGTGTTGTTTGCGCATCCGTGTTATTACAACTTTATGATTCTGCATTTCTTGTATTTTCCTACAATTTCATAACAATTTTTCTCAAAACCCTAGATATTGTCTTTCAAAAATTTCCTCCCTATTTTCAAAATCCAGGTGTATATTTTCTTCCTTCTTCAGTTCTTCAAATCAATTTTTCTAAAAACCTTGGAAATCTTTTTCTAAATTCTCTTATGTTTTTCAAAACTCCAAGTGATTTTCTTTCTTTTCTTCTGGATCTTGAATTTCTAACCTTGTTTTGATCATGCCTGCTATTTTCCTCAAAAAATCATGTATTTTTCATTTTCCTTTTCTCCTGAATTTTGATTCCTACATTTTCAATCCTACTATCCATTTTTCAAATCTCTTCACCTTACTTTCCTCATGTTTTCAAGTAAATCCTCTAATCATTGTAGCAGAAAATTATCAACCTGATTCTCGAATATCTCCTTCATCATCCTTTTCATCATCTCTCTTTCTTTTAAAAAAATCTTTCAATCTAAACCATAACCTTATCCTGCAGAGAAAGCATTGGTATTGCGGCATTGTTCAGACAAGGTCTGGAAAGAAGATAGTTCCACCACAATACAACAGTGCAGAAGAGATGGATTCTCCCATATCATCTAGGGGACATGGTCAAAAAGTGGAAGACAATGTCGATCCGACCATGTACAAATTATTTCAGAAGATGATGACAAAGATGATATCAGAATAAGCTGGGGCAGGTCCAAGGAAGGTGTCTTCCAAGAGCAGAACCAAAGGAAAGCCCATAAAGAAGCATGTCAGAATTAGCAAAAAGAAAATTTAGGAAGACAGCGCTTCCAGAAAAATAGATTTAGCATAAGAAGACTCAGAGGAAGAGCAGTCTGCATTTTTCCAAAATCCTCTGCATCAGCCACTACATTGGCTTTGCCTGGGTTGTATGAAATGGAGAAGTCATAATCTTTCAGAAGTTCTAACCACCGCCTCTGCCTCATATTCAGATCCTGCTGTGAGAAGATGTATTTGAGGCTTTTATGATCTAAGAAAACCTCAAATTGCTCCCCTTATAGATAATGCCTCCATACCTTAAGTGCAAAAAAAATGGCAGTAAGCTCCAAATCGTGAGTGGGGTAATTCTGCTCATGCACCTTCAGTTGTCATGATGCATAGGCTATTACTTTTCTATGTTGCATCAACATACATCCTAAACCAGTACCGGATGCATCACTATAAACCACAAAGCCTACTTATCCTAAAGGTGATATGAGTACGGGGGCTATAGTGAGCCTCTTCTTAAGCTCTTGGAAGCTCTCTTCGCATTGTTGAGTCCAGGCAAACTCGATTCCTTTGCAAAGTAGCTTTGTCATGGGTGAAGCGATCTTCGAGAAATCTTGAATAAACCTTCGGTAGTATCCTGTCAGACCGAGAAAACTACGTATGTCTGATACACTCTTAGGTTGTTTCCAGTCTAAGACTGCTTCCACCTTAGCGGGTTCCACTGACACCTTATCTTCGGAGATCACGTGACCCATGAACATGACTTGCTTCAGCCAGAACTCACACTTCGAGAACTCAGCATACAATTGATGTTGTCGAAGTGCTTCAAGGACAATCCTCAAATGCTCCTTATGATCTTCCTCACTCTCAGAGTAAATTATAATGTCACCTATGAACATAATCACAAAGAGGTCCAGGTAGGGTTGAAAGATTTGATTCATTAGATCCATAAATGTTGCAGGAGCATTGGTTAGCCCAAAGGGCATCACCAGAAAGTCCTAATGGTCGTACCTTGTCCTTAATGTTGTCTTCTGCACATCTGACTCATTGATCTTCAACTGATGATATCCTGATCGAAGATCTATTTTGGAGAAGACCTTGGCCATGTGAAGATGATCGAAGAAGTCATCGATCCGGGGGAGGGGATACTTATTCTTGACCGTTACTTGATTCAGCATACGGTAGTTGATGCATAAACGCATTGACCTATCCTTCTTCTTGATGAACAAGACTAGATCTCCCCAAGGTGAAACACTAGGCCATATAAAGCCCATGTCCATCAACTCTTGCAGTTGTTTCTTCAATTCTTTCAACTCTGTTGGGGCCATACAGTATGGTGCTCTGGATATTGGGGTCATTCCAAGCACTAGCTTGATTGCGAAGTCCACCTCTCTGTCAAGCGGTATGCCTGGCAAGACATCTGTGTATTCCCAAACTACATCCAAGTCCTCCATTGGGGTAATGCTAGGGTCAATCAGGGACACACTGGCCAAAAAGGCCTCACATCCCTTTTCCACACATCAGTGTGCCTTCATGGCCAAAATAAGTTGTCCCTTGCTCTCCTTTTTGCAGGCCTTGTGCTCTAGTACATGTTGATCGGGGCAGGTAAATTGGATGCGTCACTCATGACAAATCATACAAGCATAGTGCTTGTACATCTAATCTATGCTGAGTATAACATCATAACCCACCATATCCAACAGGATAAGGTTGGCAGGGAGATTCTGCCTAGAAATTATGACCTCTACCTTAGGTAGGTAGGTACGAGCGATAGAACTACCACTCGATGGTGTGATTACCTCAAGAGCATAACCCAATGAAATTGGTGTAACCTCAATCAGAGTTGCAAATCATGCATACACTAAAGAATGTGTAGCGTTAGTATAAAAAAGAACTTTAGCACCGAACTTTGTAATAAGAATGATAACTTCTATGACATTGGCATCCTCTTGCAACTTTTCCGTCGAAGTCGCGTAGACATGTCTTATGGCTCTCTTCTGTCCTTGAGCTTGGGGCTGCTGTTGGGACTATTGTGGTCGTTGTGGCCCTTGAGGTGCAGAAGTGGATCCTTCCTGAGTTGGCTTCTTAGGGCAGTCCTTGATGAAATGCTCCATCTCTCCACATCTGATGCAGGCACCAGAGACTCTATAGCAAACTCCAGGGTGCCTCTTCTTGCAGTGTTGGCATATGCATGCTGATGAGGTGGTTGTGCACTACCCTGTTGCACTCTGGCCTTCTTCGTAAGTGGGGCACGACTGGTCTCAATGATAGGTCAAGGGGCCTTATTCCCGTTGCCCTTCGACTTGTTGAAGCATCTCAGCAGAGTTTTCTTGAAAGACTCTCAGTCATCATGTGTCAAGAAAACATCATTACTACCCATAGGACTTATATTTGGGAACTGAAGGATAAAATTTTAGTTGTTCTCACCTGAAGTACCATGGCTATCTCAATGGCCTGATTGAGATTTTGAGGACGACTGATCAACATATGTGTCCTTAATCCATCGTGTAGTCTGTGCATGTACTTCTTGGCTCATGCCTCGTTAGGGGTGTACGTATACAAATAATACTTCTCTATATGTTGGAATTGAGTAGTGTATTCCTCCACCTTCATCGAGCCTTGGCAATGATCTAGGAACTCCTGCTTCTTGCAATCATGAGCATGCTGTAGAAAGTAGGTGTCCAAGAACACCGCCGAAAAGTCCTCCTAGGTGAGAGTGCATCACCCATCAGGGGTGCAGCACACCTCGCGAGTCGTCTCCCACCAACTTTTGGCATCACTCTGGAGTCGGTAAGCAGCAAAGGAGACCTGCCTCTCAGTGGGTACCTCGAGGATCTCGAAGATTTCATTGATGGTGCGGACCCACTCCTCCACAACATTAGGGTCCTCCTTTCCAATAAAAGCAGGAGGGCTCAACTTCATAAAGCGCTTGTAAGATGCTCCATGGATCGTGGCAGCAAGTGTTGCTACGTGCCCATCATGCAGATGGCCTGCACCATTGCCATTACCCCCATTGCTGGCATGGTTCTGGCAATAGGCTGTTAGATTCGTGAGGGCTTTAAAAATGAAGTCCCTCTCCACAGTCCAACCTGGGGGCTGTTGGCCAGCCATCTACAAACACATACATGGGTTTAGATTACTTCTAAGTTAAGCATAAATCAAAGACTCTTATTCATGTGACCCTATCAGATCTAAGTTCTGATTCTTGTAATATTTATCAGAAGAAACAATTATAGGCATATAATTTCCATAACAAATCATCAAAACTAATAAAAATTGAAACATATTTACAGCATAGTGGTTGGTTGGACGAGCTTCAAGTCATTCTTTTCTTATGCTCTAATACTAGGTTGTAACACCTCAATTATTATAAACCAAAAAATGGTGGATTTTTTTTTGAAATACTTTAGCAAATAACAGCAAAAAAACTCAATAGGTCTAAAACTTGGCGTGCTACTTCACATGAACTCTTGCAATCATACCATTATAGAATTTTTAACAAATAATTGTTCATACATAAAATAAATCAAATGTCTACACATGTCCAAAATTTATTACATTATCCTTGAATTGAATTTAATTAAAATATGAAATTAGAGTCCAAAAATCCTATGAAGACAAAGAAAAGGTAGACTCGATCCCCGTTGCAACCTTACGCCTTCGCATGTAAGCAACTATTCATCACCTGAAAAACATTAAATCAAATAGGGTTAGACACACGTCTGAGTAGAGTGAAATATACTAAACATGTAAAATAGAATACGAAGCAAGAATTTTACCAGATTTTCATAATTTAACATTTAAAATTGAATGAACTACTTACACAACTCATATGCAAATTCAGTTACTAAATTAACTAACTGAGCATCTATTCATTCATTTAGAGAAATTCAAATGCATGAGCAGTTAATATGCATAACTTATCATATGCAGAAACAATTGAATGCATGTGTAAATTCTTATCTTAAATTATATTTTCTTTCTTAAATGATGCATGCAATGCCTAACTAATGCACATACATCTTTAAGTTAGCACTTCTTAACCCTGCTGATACGACACAGGCATGACTCCCATATCAGGACCATGGTTGATCAGGTGATGTTTTATAGACAGGGGTGGCTTTAGCCTGACTAAGCCCTTTCACCAAGATGGGGTGAAGGACGCTAGTATGAGAGAGCTTTTTCAACACTTTTCAACCTGATGCATCAGTTTTTCCTCATGAGTATCTCGCTCTCTACGCTGCAGTCTACTCCAGAGGTTTTCCCATAAAATTGTGGGAGGAGAGGAGCAACCTTCCGTGCTTGAGACTTACTTGCCCCATGAAGTTTTGTATCACTTACCACTCTCTTAGCAAGTATCTGGAAATTTAAATGTCACATATTTACTTGATTTAACTTGTATTTTTCTATGCAACATCTAAATTCTTTGCCACTTTACGGGCAATGGATGTATTCTTATAAAGCATTGAAACTTTCATTTAAATCATGCTTTTAACATAAAATTAAGCATATGCGAATATGAAAATTTCATTCATTTTTATGCTTTAATTAATACATATACATGCACATGGCTAATGAAATAAAGAACATAAACTTGAGCATCCATATTTTTAAAAAATTAATATCATCATAACATGTTCAAATTTGCAGTTACAATTAATACTTGAAACATAACACTGCACTTTGCATATTGGACCCTTTGGTCCATCAATTAACACTTGACTCCCTTTGAGTAACAAGTTTAATTATGAGCCTTCACTTTCATGCCATAAGAACGTTACATCATTCACTATATAAATCAGACATGAATACACAAACATATTATACATTCAATTCATACACCAAATTACATAAAACATAGATAATTATGCATATATCAGGGTTGGACCCTTAGACCAACTCTAAATTGCAAAACTCTCAACTATGTCCGACTGTTACAGAGTTCACAAAAAATTTCTCAGTCAGCGAACAAAGCTGAGATTTTCATAGAATGTAGGAATTTTTGTCAGCTTTCCATAGGCATAAACCATTTATAAAAATTCTTCTGTATGAGAAAGTTACAAACATTTTATAAAAAGGTATGTCAGATTGTATTCCAACTATTTCCGAACCAGATTCAGATCATGGTGATCATGCATCTATTATAAGGATATTTCATATAAAAATATGCATGATTTCATGAGAAAATGATTTAAAAACCCAATTTTATGCTAGTTCTGAGTAAATGAGCTAAAATGATTTAAAAATAGAAAATACATGAAAAATAGCTTTGTTTTACATTTTAATGCATATTTTAGTTTTTGACATAACTGTAGTAGTTTAGTTTTTAAAAATAATAAAAAATTAGAGTTAAAATAGACTTAGTTTTGTATTTTCTAAAACATAGTCATTTTGAGTTGTTTTGTAAATAACTTTTTGAAGAGAGGTTTTGAAATGCAATTTAAAAAAGAAGATGGACTTATGGATAGGCTACGTAGGGAGAAGAGAAGTTTGTCTTCTCTTTCTTGCCTAAGCTTTCTCTTCTTCCCCTTCCTCTCCACCTCTTCTTGCCTTTTCTTCTCCTTCTCCCTCTTTTCCCCTCTTTTTCTCATCCTTTTTCCGGTGGAGAATTCCAGTAATGGCTGAAGCAAGAGAGAGGATTCCAATCTCTCTTCTCAACCCAAGCAAAGTGTAAGATCCTTCTTACTCTTCTTTTTAACCTCTTCTTTCTATTCTTCTAATTCTCTTCTTCTTCTTCTTTGAATTTTTGTTTTCATGTTTTAGAATTCATATTCCATTATAAAAAATAAAAAAAAACATGTTGATTTACTGCATATAGATTTAGAAATTTCCAGTTTGCAAAATTCTCAAACTCTTTGAATCGTTTAAGTGTTTTTACTGTATTTTAATTCTTTTTTACTGTATTACATTGATTTTTTTATTGTTCCTACTATGTTTACTATATTAGGAATGTTGTTTTTTACTGTATTAGCATCAATTCATTAACTCATCAGAAAACAAAAATCTGATCAATTAAATTCATGCTTTGCTCTGTTCAAAATTCATTAGATCAAGCATCGAAAATCTGGATAGATTCTCATTTGTTTTCGGTGATTCTCGGTTTGAAAGCCTATTAATTGATTTCTGGAAGCAAGGGAAGGTCTGGAGACAAATCCAGCTGGCGTGCATGAATCCTCTGTATCTGCCGTAGATAGCCTGCCAGAATCCCCTTCACATTTATCGGAAAGAATTCAGTGGTTTCATTCTTGATCCACCGTGAAATTCATTTCACGATTTACTGTTTCCGATCAATGATTGGAATCGTGAACATCTTTGTCGATGCTATTACTGTTTTCCAATGACTGATTGTTGAAATTTCTTCAAGGGATGATCTGATTCTATCAAATACGATCGAATGGTTGAAGTTTTTGATAAGCAATTTCTGTCTAAGTGTTTAGATTTCTGAGCGCCGAGTACTTGAGCTCCGATTGCTGTTTGAAATTTTGGTGGATGTCTTCTGCTATTTGAAATTCTAGACGACTCGCGAGGTGTGCTGCACCCCTGATGGGTGATGCACTCTCACCTAGGAGGACTTTTTGGCGGTGTTCTTGGACACCTACTTTCTACAACATGCTCGTGATTGCAAGAAGCAGGAGTTCCTAGATCATTGCCAAGGCTCGATGAAGGTGGAGGAATACACTACTCAATTCCAAAATATAGAGAAGTATTATTTGTATACGTACACCCCTAACGAGGCATGAGCCAAGAAGTACATGCACAGACTACACGATGGATTAAGGACACATATGTTGATCAGTCGTCCTCAAAATCTCAATCAGGCCATTGAGATAGCCATGGTACTTCAGGTGAGAACAACTAAAATTTTATCCTTCAGTTCCCAAATATAAGTCCTATGGGTAGTAATGATGTTTTCTTGACACATGATGACTGAGAGTCTTTCAAGAAAACTCTGCTGAGATGCTTCAACAAGTCGAAGGGCAACGGGAATAAGGCCCCTTGACCTATCATTGAGACCAGTCGTGCCCCACTTACGAAGAAGGCCAGAGTGCAACAGGGTAGTGCACAACCACCTCATCAGCATGCATATGCCAGCACTGCAAGAAGAAGCACCCTGGAGTTTGCTATAGAGTCTCTGGTGCCTGCATCAGATGTGGAGAGATGGAGCATTTCATCAAGGACTGCCCTAAGAAGCCAACTCAGGAAGGATCCACTTCTGCACCTCAAGGGCCACAACGACCACAATAGTCCCAACAGCAGCCCCAAGCTCAAGGACAGAAGAGAGCCATAAGACATGTCTACGCGACTTCGACGGAAAAGTTGCAAGAGGATGCCAATGTCATAGAAGTTATCATTCTTATTACAAAGTTCGGTGCTAAAGTTCTTTTTTATACTAACGCTACACATTTTTAGTGTATGCATGATTTGCAACTCTGATTGAGGTTACACCAATTTCATTGGGTTATGCTCTTGAGGTAATCACACCATCGAGTGGTAGTTCTATCGCTCGTACCTACCTACCTAAGGTAGAGGTCATAATTTCTAGGCAGAATCTCCCTGCCAACCTTATCCTGTTGGATATGGTGGGTTATGATGTTATACTCAACATAGATTAGATGTACAAGCACTATGCTTGTATGATTTGTCATGAGTGACGCATCCAATTTACCTGCCCCGATCAACATGTACTAGAGCACAAGGCCTGCAAAAAGGAGAGTAAGGGACAACTTATTTTGGCCATGAAGGCACACTGATGTGTGGAAAAGGGATGTGAGGCCTTTTTGGCCAGTGTGTCCCTGATTGACCCTAGCACTACCCCATTGGAGGACTTGGATGTAGTTTGGGAATACACAGATGTCTTGCCAGGCATACCGCTTGACAGAGAGGTGGACTTCGCAATCAAGCTAGTGCTTGGAATGACCCCAATATCCAGAGCACCATACTGTATGGCCCCAACAGAGTTGAAAGAATTGAAGAAACAACTGCAAGAGTTGATGGACATGGGCTTTATATGGCCTAGTGTTTCACCTTGGGGAGCTCTAGTCTTGTTCATCAAGAAGAAGGATAGGTCAATGCGTTTATGCATCAACTACCGTATGCTGAATCAAGTAACGGTCAAGAATAAGTATCCCCTCCCCCGGATCGATGACTTCTTCGATCATCTTCACATGGCCAAGGTCTTCTCCAAAATAGATCTTCGATCAAGATATCATCAGTTGAAGATCAATGAGTCAGATGTGCAGAAGACAACATTAAGGACAAGGTACGACCATTAGGACTTTCTGGTGATGCCCTTTGGGCTAACCAATGCTCCTGCAACATTTATGGATCTAATGAATCAGATCTTTCAACCCTACCTGGACCTCTTTGTGATTATGTTCATAGGTGACATTATAATTTACTCTGAGAGTGAGGAAGATCATAAGGAGCATTTGAGGATTGTCCTTGAAGCACTTCGACAACATCAATTGTATGTTGAGTTCTCGAAGTGTGAGTTCTGGCTGAAGCAAGTCATGTTCATGGGTCACGTGATCTCCGAAGATAAGGTGTCAGTGGAACCCGCTAAGGTGGAAGCAGTCTTAGACTGGAAACAACCTAAGAGTGTATCAGACATACGTAGTTTTCTCAGTCTGACAGGATACTACCGAAGGTTTATTTAAGATTTCTCGAAGATCGTTTTACCCATGACAAAGCTACTTTGCAAAGGAATCAAGTTTGCCTGGACTCAACAATGCGAAGAGAGCTTCCAAGAGCTTAAGAAGAGGCTCACTATAGCCCCTGTACTCATATCACCTTTAGGATAAGTAGGCTTTGTGGTTTATAGTGATGCATCCGGTACTGGTTTAGGATGTATGTTGATGCAACATGGAAAAGTAATAGCCTATGCATCATGACAACTGAAGGTGCATGAGCAGAATTACCCCACTCACGATTTGGAGCTTACTGTCGTTGTTTTTGCACTTAAGGTATGGAGGCATTATCTATAAGGGGAGCAATTTGAGGTTTTCTTAGATCATAAAAGCCTCAAATATATCTTCTCACAGCAGGATCTGAATATGAGGCAGAGGCGGTGGTTAGAACTTCTGAAAGATTATGACTTCTCCATTTCATACAACCCAGGCAAAGCCAATGTAGTGGCTGATGCAGAGGATTTTGGAAAAATGCAGACTGCTCTTCCTCTGAGTCTTCTTATGCTAAATCTATTTTTCTGGAAGCGCTGTCTTCCTAAATTTTCTTTTTGCTAATTCTGACATGCTTCTTTATGGGCTTTCGTTTGGTTCTGCTCTTGGAAGACACCTTCCTTGGACCTGCCCCAGCTTATTCTGATATCATCTTTGTCATCATCTTCTGAAATAATTTGTACATGGTCGGATCGACATTGTCTTCCACTTTTTGACCATGTCCCCTAGATGATATGGGAGAATCCATCTCTTCTGCACTGTTGTATTGTGGTGGAACTATCTTCTTTCCAGACCTTGTTTGAACAATGCCGCAATACCAATGCTTTCTCTGCAGGATAAGGTTATGGTTTAGATTGAAAGATTTTTTTAAAAGAAAGAGAGATGATGAAAAGGATGATGAAGGAGATATTCGAGAATCAGGTTGATAATTTTCCGCTGCAATGATTAGAGGATTTACTTGAAAACATGAGGAAAGTAAGGTGAAGAGATTTGAAAAATGGATAGTAGGATTGAAAATGTAGGAATCAAAATTCAGGAGAAAAGGAAAACGAAAAATACATGATTTTTTGAGGAAAATAGCAGGCATGATCAAAACAAGGTTAGAAATTCAAGATCCAGAAGAAAAGAAAGAAAATCACTTGGAGTTTTGAAAAACATAAGAGAATTTAGAAAAAGATTTCCAAGGTTTTTAGAAAAATTGATTTGAAGAACTGAAGAAGGAAGAAAATATACACCTGGATTTTGAAAATAGGGAGGAAATTTTTGAAAGACAATATCTAGGGTTTTGAGAAAAATTGTTATGAAATTGTAGGAAAATACAAGAAATGCAGAATCATAAAGTTGTAATAACACGGATGCGCAAACAACACTTCCTAAAAGCTAACTCTAAATGCACAAATTTGAAATAGTTGTCGGATCCTGATCCTAATTCTAAGGTCTAGATCATCTGAATCCAATCAAGATATGCCGACATACCTATAAACACCCCAAATTTTTCAAAGTTTGTTCCAGACATTTCTTTTCACAGATGTCAAACCCCTACAGGGCAGTATAGAGTATCACCTCTAGGTTTGCCCTAGTCTAGAGGTCAGTTTGCCCTGTTTTGACAATAAAATTACCATTTTACCCTTAAGTCACAGTTACCCTTTTCATTTGCCCAACTTAACCAAGCTCATTCTAAGTTTAGAAAAGTTAGAATGTCAGTCATTTCTAGCTCCACTGAGCTCACAATGAGTAGTGTCGGTCCATTTTAGCTAAAATTAGTTCATTTCTAGCAAAATAAGCTCATTTTCATCTCGAATTTCGACCAGACTATCCTCGACTCAACCAAATTCAGTAGATCTTATCCCTAGGAGTCTAACATGAGTGCATTAAGAGTTTGAACGGTCCAGTTCCAGTTCAAAGTCACTTTTTACACACTTGGACCTTCGTTTTAACTAATTTCAGCGCATTTTAGATCAATTTAGTCCGAATTGAGCTAACCCTAGCTGATTGAGCTACTATTTTAGCTCTGAATTTAGTTTATCTGAGTATAATTGTCTTTGGATTCAGATCATTCCAATCCAATCCAGTTCAAATTAGTTCAGACCAGTCTAGTACCGTGTTTTTGCCCCTGTAGGGCGAAGACCCAAAAAAATAAAATTATCTGGGACATTGTTTCCAACAATTTTTGAACTGGGACAAACCCCAAATTGGGACTCGGGTCAATTTCTTCATCCAATATTTTATCAATATCCAAGATCTGCTCCATTTCAATTCGGATATTGGATCCAATGCTGAATCTGGTGTCTAATTTCTTCTTAGACCTAGATTTTTCATCTGATTCATTCAGAAATCTATATCCAAAGTCTAATTCATTCTTTGAACCTGGAATATCTCATCAGATATCCAGAATCCAATTAAACCATTTCAGTCTAGATCCATATTCTGATCAATTCAGAATTTTAGTTCAATCAAATTCTAAACTCAAATTAATCTAACATTTGAGATTTAATTTCACTTCTGGGATTCTTATTCAAATCTAGATCCAATTTCATTCTCTGAACTGGATCCAGATCCAAAAATCCTAATTTTGTTATGAATTAGGGGGCTTTTTTCATTTTTAAATTCTTTAGAAATCCATATTTAAGGTTTGATTCCCATTTCGAACCAAATTTTCTTCGGATCGAGATCCATATCCAATCTTTTTCAAAACTTTGGATCCAGATCCTTTTCAAAACTCAATTTTTATTCTAATTTCAAAATCAATCTTTGGATTTTTAAATTCAAATCCACCATTTTGCAAAAATCTTTTGAAAAATACCCTGGATCCAGTTTAAAATTCAATTTGGATTTCAAAATGTCAAAATGGATCTAGATCCAATTTCAAAATTCAATTTTTATTCAAAATCAATTTGGGGATTTTAAATTCAAAATCAAAATCTAATTTTTATCCCCAAATCCCAAAACAAACCTTTGAATTTCAAAATTCCTTTGAAAATATCCTAGATCCAGTTCAAAATTTAGTTTGAACTTCGAAATTTTAAAATGGATCCAGATTCAATTTCAAAATCCTATTTTTATTCAAAATCAATTTAGGGATTTCAAATTCAAAATCAAAATCCAATTTTTATCCTCCATTTCAAAATAAACTTTGAAATTTCAGAAATCAAAAATCAATGTTTTGCAAAAATTCTGAAAATTTCAATATGGATCCAGTTTTGCCCAATTCAGATTTTATAAATCAAAAATTGAATTTTGAAGTTCTTGTATTCCCCAAAATTCCCCTTTTCACTTTTATATTTCATTCCCTTTTTTCTTAATTTTCAAAATAAAAAATAAAAAAATGTTGTTTTTAAAGAATGGCACCACTTGGCATTTTTGAAATTCAAAATAAAAATCATTTTTTTGCAAAACTTAAAACCCTCTTGCCTTTAAAAACCCACATGAGCATCACCCACAAGGTGATGCCATGTGTCAAAATTTTCAACAAAATCCCATTTTGCCCATCTATAAAATGAAAAAAAGACACACATGGGCACCCCCTTGCAAGAGGGTGTCATGTGTCAAAAGATTTCATAAAGGGCTATTTTGCCCATTTACAAAATTGAGAAAAGACCCACACGGGGTTGGAACCAACCCCATGTGAGCCCCCTTTGCCACATGGGCACCCATGTGCAAGCAAGGGTGCCATGTGTCAAAATGTTTCTAAAAAGGCATTTATGCCCATTTACAAAAAAGAAAAATACCCACATGGGCTTGGCTTCTCCTTCTTGAGATTTTTAGTCCCATATCTAAAGTTTTGCAAAAGCCAACCCCATTCTCAAATTATAAATAGATCCCTTGGGGGTCTCTCTTCTCAACAAGTTGCTGTTTGAGAAATTGAAAGAACAAAAGAAAAAGTTCTTTTTCTCTTCCCTTCTTCTCTCTCTCCTCCTTTTCTCACTTAGGAGTGGACGAGTTTTCCTAAGAAGAAAACTCTTCTCCTTTGCATTGGTGGCTCAAGCTTGGAGTGTTGGCTGGAGCAAGGAAAAAGAAGCCCAAGGTGGGCTATCTCTGTCCCTTTCTTTCTGATTTTTTTTCTTTTCTTTCTATTTTCTTTAATTTCTCAAAAATTGCCACACATGGGCACCCATGTGTGGCAATTTTTGCCCATTTACAAAATTGAGAAAAGACCCACACGGGGTTGGAACCAACCCCATGTGAGCCCTCTTTGCCACATGGGCACCCATGTGCAAGCAAGGGTGCCATGTGTCAAAATGTTTCTAAAAAGGCATTTATGCCCATTTACAAAAAAGAAAAATGCCCACATGGGCTTGGCTTCTCCTTCTTGAGATTTTTAGTCCCATATCTAAAGTTTTGCAAAAGCCAACCCCATTCTCAAATTATAAATAGATCCCTTGGGGGTCTCTCTTCTCAACAAGTTGCTGTTTGAGAAATTGAAAGAACAAAAGAAAAAGTTCTTTTTCTCTTCCCTTCTTCTCTCTCTCCTCCTTTTCTCACTTAGTTGTGGACGAGTTTTCCTAAGAAGAAAACTCTTCTCCTTTGCATTGGTGGCTCAAGCTTGGAGTGTTGGCTGGAGCAAGGAAAAAGAAGCCCAAGGTGGGCTATCTCTGTCCCTTTCTTTCTGATTTTTTTTCTTTTCTTTCTATTTTCTTTAATTTTTCAAAAATTGCCCCCCTTTTCTTCTCTTCTTTCTTGCATTTTCTTTTAATTTTGTGTAATAGCAATGTAGATCTAGTTTAATTCCATGTAAATTTCTATTTCCAATGTTTTTATTCATTCAAATTGCTATTTACATTATGTATTTTTATTTTAGCCATTTAGAATTAGGATTTGATCTTCAATAGATCAAATTCTACATTCTATGTGCCAAATCAATTTCAATTTATGCCCCAATGCTTTGATTTCATTTTATATACTTTTATTTATGTTTTTATATCATTTTCATTATCATCAATGATCTAGAATGATAGATCTCACATTTTGATCATTGGATTAATTTAATTTTGAGATTCTATTCCATTCAATTGTGTTGAGATGATATTTTTAATTCATATTCATTTTTTCCTTCATCATTTCACATATAATTAGGTCTTATTTTGATCTGATATTTTTACCATGTCTTTATTAGTATATTTTCAAGATCCACACCAACAATCAGATCATTATGAGATGGTTTGCTTTCTCAAAAAAATCAGGATTCGGACCCTACTGTTTGGCCTCATCCGGATTTTCCCTAAAATAGATCAACTTGTTGGAGTGATTTCTCTCTAACCAGAGATGATCTTTCAAATCTGTAAAAAGAAATTTTTCCAAAATTAAATCTACTTTTTTCATGTAAATTTGTATTAATTTCCATGGTGTTTTGATATCTGATTTTGTTCAAAAATGGCAACCCTAGTATACTGTGTCACTTTTAGGGTTTGGTTTTTAACCCATTTTGTTAGAGTCATATCTCCCTAATGGGAGATCATTTTAAAGATATGTAAAACAGATATCTTAATCTATATGTCTAGTTTCATCATATAAATGTTCATGCATTTCTATGAAATATTTATATTTCTTTTACATTTTAAATCAGAACTTTGTTTGTTTGCAGTTTCAGGCATTATTCTGACTTAAAACCAACTTGTTATATTCATATCTCCCTAATGAGAGATCAATTTTTAGATATGTAAATAAGAGTTTTTTTATTAGAATGTCTAGTTTATGCACACCAATTTTCAGAATTTTTCATTACGTTTTCATTTTTCATTTGGATAAAAAATCAGAAACCTATTAAATTTTCTTTTACACGCTTTTACATATTTTTGACCAACTTGATCAGATGGGATCTCTCCAATGGGAGATCCTTTTTTAGATATGTAAATTGTAAATGTTTCATGGTTAAACCAATCAACTTATACCACAAATTTGGGAGAAATTAAATAAGTTTAGTCTCTGAAACTCAAAAATTACAGAAATTTATCTGTCAAAGTTTAATTTCTTAATTTTAAAATTTATTTCTCAATGTTTTAATCATATCTCGAGTTTTAAAAATGCTTTTAGAGATTTATAAATAGGAGATGCTTTATTGAAAAGTTAGGAATCCATGGAATCAATTTTCAACTCAATCAGAGTTGTTTTATGCTTCTATTTATTCGAAATACTATGACAGGGTGGATTTACATATCTCAATTTTGAAATATCTTGTTTTACTTGGATAAAAAAACCCAAATTCGGGTTTTTCTCCAAACATTTTCTGTATTTTTCGATTCTAAGATATGTTTAAGGTTATTAGTAACCTTCAAATTGAATTTTATCAATTTCTAATATATTTAAAGATTTTTCTTTCATTTTTTGGGGCATAAAAAGGCTAAATTATGGAATTTTCTCAAATTTTTTAATAATTGAGGAAAATTCATAAATGCCTACATTTATTTCTAACATGTTTGCTCATTTTTTAGGATTTTCCTTTCTTTATTTTCAATTGATGTAAATTCATTTAAGTGTTGTAATAATACATTAATGAGAATTTTATTTTATGCTTAGTTTAGAATGAATGAGCATATTTGTTTAATTTTCCTTTATTTTAATTTTTTGTATTTTTTTTTCTTAATTTTCTTAAAAACACCATGAAAACATAAATGGCATGTGAACCATTTAATAAAGGATAAATAATACTAAGTAAAGTTCATATTCACGGCCATAATCAGAATATGAATAATAGTTAGAATTATTATTCTTTATTAAAATACAAAAATCGATGTATACTCTTAAGTCTTTTTCAAAAATCATCATATTTCATGAAAAATGCTTTTTTCCATTATTAAAGTCTAAAAATAAATATTAAATTGAAGTATATTCATGGCCATAGTCATAAATATATAGAAATTTAATTTTATTTTAATTTTATTTTAATTTTATTTCATTCTTTATTAGAATTTAAATAAATATTAAATTAGAATATGTTTGTGACCATAGTCATGAATATATTAAAATATAATCTTATTTTAATTCTATTAAAGAATGAAATTTTCTTTTTTTTAAACTCATTTTCAAACTAATTCTTTTAATGCATTCGTCATTTAAGATAGAATTGCATTATTTTTAAATCATTTCAAGTTATTTTCAAATTTCCAAGTGATTTTTGAAATAATTTTCAAAAACAATTTCCATTTCTAAGTTCAAAAATCATTTTTCAATTTCCATTCACAAATTCAAACTTATTTTCCAAATCCCTTTTTAATTTCATTCACTTTTAATCCTATTTCAAATATCTATTTTCAAATTCCAATTTTTTATTTTATTCTCCTTTTCCATTTTCAAAATTCTAATTTTAATTTCACTTTTTCACTTCAATTCCAAATATTAACTTCAATTTCCAATTCAAATTTCAAAAATAGAATTTTGTTTGAAAAATCAATTTCAACTTTCCATTTTTGAATCTCCAATTTCAAATTTTGAATTTCATTTCAATTTGAAGTATCAAATTCAATTTTATATTTCTTTTAAATTTCAAATTTTGAATTTAATTTTCATTTCAAATTCGAATATCAACTTCAAATTTTCTATTTTCAATTTTCAACTCTTAAATTCATTTCAATTCTCAATTTTTATTTCAAATTAAATTCTGAATTTCATTTTGAATTTCCAATTCCAATTCTAATCATTATTTTCAATTTCAATTTTAAAATTCCAAATTTCTACTCTAAATTTTAAATTCGAATTTTAATTCCAAGGTTCAATTCCAAACTCTAATCTTCATTTTCAAAGTTCAATTTCAAATTTCAAATTTCCAATTTCAAATCTAACTTCTGATTTTCAATTTCAATTTTAAATTCAATTTCTAAGTTCAATTCTCAATTCAAAAATCCAATTCCAAATTCAATTTTCAATCAATTCAGACTTCAAATTTCTTAACTTAGAATTTAATTTCAAAATCTTCAAAATTCAAACTTTCAAACTCATTTCAATTTTCAAATCTAAATTGATTTCTGAACTTCAAAGTCATCTCTTAAAGTATACTCTTAAATCCATTTCAAAATCAATTGGAAGATTCCGATTTCTGAAAAATTATCAAAAGCATACACATTCTCAAACTTAAAATCATAGCACAAGTCTGATTAAATGTGCATTTAGGACTTAAAATAATTTTTTAGACAAATTTAGGCAATTCAAAGGCATAAATTTGATTCTTGGTTCGATTACCTCTGGTAAAGGCGTCAAGAACGGTTGAACCTCATACCAACGAGCGAATCCCGTCTCCCCATTTTCCCACAAATTTTCTAAAAATGGAGGCGAGTTATTTCAAAATGTCTTTACAAAAGGTCAAGTGAGACCTTGCGAGAGTTTTTCTCTTTTTTCCTAAAAATGAAGAAAGGAATTTTTTTGCAACGATCACAATACCCAAGCCGAAGCTCGAAGTATGTGGCATGGAAATATCTTCGGATCTAAGGTAATGGTTTTCCAACATCCTTGAGCACCTGCCGATATACTTTGGACTAAGGCCCTTAGTATGTGGCAGGGGGTTATTAGCCCAAATAAGTGGCCCAGTTGTGAGGCTTTTTCTCAAACTACGGTTCATGGAGAAAGCCCAGCAACGTGAAGACCGAGACAATATTGGTAGGGGATGTATTTAAAAACATGATCAACATGCAAGAAATCAAATGTCTCTAATGCAAAGTCCTAGAGAGATAGAATTTTGAAAATCATAGAGGCACAAACTTGCATACATTGTTTGCATTCAATCCCTAGATTCAGGAGGGTTGTATTAGACCTAAGTCAAAATGAACATGTATAAAATCTCCTCAATTTGGTCCTACCAAACCATACTTAAGCCTATATGCACTATGTTAGCTGGGTCAGAGTCTAGGCTCCTAAGTTTTGCATGAAAATAGATCTGACATTGTAAAGAATAATGACTTAGACAAATTTAATCAAGGCAAAGGCATAAATTCGACCAGACGAAGATGAGTTCCATAATGGTCGCCAAAATTGTGATCATTGCAAAAAATTTCCTTTTATTTTTAGGGAAAGAGAAAACTCTCGCAAGGTCTCACTTGACCTTTGGGAAAAGATTTTAAATTAACTCGCCTCCATTTTTAGAAAAATTGCAAGAAAATGGAGAGACGAGATTCGCTCATCGGTACGAGGTTCAACCGTTCTTAGAGCCTTTACCGGGGGTAATCGAACTAAGGATCAAGTTTATGCCTTTATATTGCCTAAATTTATCAAAGAAATTATTCTAAATCCTAAATAAACATTGAATCAGAATTGTGTTATGATTTTGAGTTTGAGAATGTTTTGAAAATATTTCAGGAATCTGAATTTTCTAAGTGATTTTGAAACGGATTTGAAAATATCATTTCAAAAATGACTTTGAAGTTCAGAAATCGATTTTGGGATTGAGGAATTTGAATTAAAGGTTTTAAAATTGAATTCAAAGTTAAGTTTTGAAATTTAAAATTTAAAATTTAAAATTTGAATTGATTTAAAATAGAAAATCAAAATTAGAGTTTGATTTTCAAATTAAGAATTGAATTCAGAAATCAAACTTCGAATTGTATTTGGAATTTTTTGTAATTAAAAAATTAGGATTGGGTTTGAAATTCAAATTGGACTTTGATTTGAAAACTTGTAGAATTTGAAATCTGAAATTGAAAATATAATTGAATTTGAAATTTGAAATTTGAACTAAAGAAATTGAGTTTTAAATTTTGGAAATGAAAATTGGAATTGGAATACGAAAAGAAAATTTAAAATTTAAAATTTAAAATTTAAAATTTAAAATTTAAAATTTAAAATTTAAAATTTAAAATTTAAAATTTAAAATTTAAAATTTAAAATTTAAAATTTAAAATTTAAAATTTAAAATTTAAAATTTAAAATTTAAAATTTAAAATTTAAAATTTAAAATTTAAAATTTAAAATTTAAAATTTAAAATTTAAAATTTAAAATTTAAAATTTAAAATTTAAAATTTAAAATTTAAAATTTAAAATTTAAAATTTAAAATTTAAAATTTAAAATTTAAAATTTAAAATTTAAAATTTAAAATTTGAAATTTGATTTTGGAATTAAAATTGAGAATTGAAATGAAATTCATAATTAAGAATTGAATTTTTAAAATAGAAAATTTGAATTTAAATTTAAATTTGAAATGAAAATAGAATTCCAAATTTGGAATTTGAAAGGAATAAAGAATTGAATTTAATATTTGAAACTGAAATGAAATTCAAAGTTAAAATTTGAAATTCAAAAGTGGAGAGTTTAAAACAAAAATCAAAAATTGGAAATTTGAAAGAAAATAGAAAATTGAATTTGGTGTTTAAATTTAAAATGAAATAAAAAGTTGAAATTCAAAAAAAGGGAAAGTTTTAAAATTGATATTTTAAAGTTGAAATGAAAATCAAAATTTGAAATTGGAATAGGAAATTGAAATTTGATATTTAGAATTGAAATAAAATTGAAATTTACTTTTTTGGAAAATGTTTTTGAAAAGTAAATTGAAAATACTTGGAATTTGATAAATTATTTCAAAAGAATACTTTGATTTATAAATCATTTTGAATTTCGAAAATGAGATTAGAAAATAACTTTGAATTTGAGAAATAAAATTGAAAATGACTTCAAATCTTGAAATGAAAATTTGTTTTGAAAATCATTTCAAAAATCACTTGAAAATTTGAAAATAACTTAGAATAATTTGAAAAAATGATGCAATTCTACCTTAAATGATGAATATGCTATCCTTTTTTTGAAAAATTATTTAAATTTTAAGAAAAGTTTCATATTTTATAGAATTAAAAATAAGATTAATTTTCATATATTCATGTTTAGGGCTACAAATGTACTTTAGATTAATCTTTGTTTAAAATTCTAATAAAGGAAAAAGAAAAGATTTTGTGCCTTTATAAAATTAAAACAAAATTAATTTTAATATATTCATGACTAGGGCCACAAATACATTTCGAATTAATTTTTATTTTAATTCATGTAAAGGAAGAAAAGGGGAATTATGAAAGAAATGATGATTTTAAAAAATGATCTAAAGTGTAGATCAAATTTTTATTTAATAAAGAATAATAATTCTAAGTATTATTCGTATTCCGACTACGGCCAAAAATACAAACTTTACTTAGCATTAATTATCCTTTATTAAATGGTGCATGTGTCATTCATGTTTTTCATAGTGTTTTTAAAAAAAACAAGGAAAATAAAATGCAAGAAATTAATTATGAAATTAATCTATATACTCATTAATTCTAAACTAAGCATAAAAATAAAATTCTCATTAATACAATTATTACAACCTTAAATCAATTACATTAATTGAAAAGAAAGAAAAAAATAAAATCCTACAAAAATGAGCAAACATGTTAGAAATAAATGTAGGCATTTAGGGATTTTCTTTAATTATTGAAAAATTAAAAAAAATCCATAACTTAGCCTTTTTATGCCCTAAAAAATAAAGGAAAAATCCATGAACATGTTAAAAATTTATGAAATTTTATATGGATTAACTAGTCTTAAAATGAAATAAAACCCTTTTTACGGATTTTGAAAACTAGTTTCATTAGAGAGAACACATCTAAACAAGTTGAAATAAAATTTAAGAAATACTTAATGAAGCAAAATGACAATGTATTGATTTTTTATCAGAATTAGATACTAAAACTTTATAGAAATGACTGAAAATTTATGGAGACAAACTCAACATATAAAGTAGAAATCTTTGATTTACATATCTAGAAAATGATCTCCCATTGGGGAGATCCAATGTGATCAAGTTGGCTAAAAAATTGTAAAAGTCTATGTAAAAAAAATCAATAGGGTTCTGGTTTTTGGTCTGAATGACAGATGAAATGTTGATGAAAGTTTACGAAAATTTACATGCATAAACTAGACATTGTAAAAAGAAAACTCATATTTACATATTTGAAAAATGATCTCTCATTAGGGAGATATGAATATAACAAGTCGATTTTAAGTCTGAGTAATGCCTGAAATTACAAACAGATAATATCTTGACTTAAAATTCAAACAAAATAAAAAATCTCTAAAGAAATGGATAATTTTTTTTTGAGATGAACTAGACATGCATACAAAGAGGATCTATTTTACAGATATAGAAAATGATCTTCCATTAGGGAAATATGACTCTGACAATATGGGTTAAAAACCAAACCTTAAAAGTGATACAGTATAATAGGGTTGCAGTTTTTAATAAAAATTGAGCATGAAAACACCATATAAATTGATTAAATTTGATGTGAACAAACTAAAATTAATGCTAGAGACATCGCATTTTACAGATTTGAAAAATCATCTCTGGTTAGGGAGCAATCACTCAAACAAGTTGGTCTAATGTCGGGTGAAATTCGGGCGACACCAAATGACAAGGTCCGAATTCAGATTTTTTTGAGGAATCAAATCAACTCAGATTGATATGATTTTTAATGGAGATTTCAAAAACATATGCATAAAAATGCAGTAAAAAAATCAGATCAAAATAACATCTAATTATATACGAATGGATGACATAAAAATGGACCAGAATTAAAAATATCATCTCAGCATAATTGAATTGAATAGAATCTCATAAGTGAATTGATTTAATGATCAAAATGTGAGATCTATCATTCATGATCATAAATGATGATGAAAATGATGTAAAAACAGAAATTAAAGCATCTAAAATGAAATTAAAAGCATTGAGGCATAAATTAAATTTAATTTTTTCCATAGAATGTAGAATTTGATCTATTGAAGATAAAATCCCAATTCTAAATGGCTAGAATGAAAATGCATAAATTAAAAAACAAATTGAATAGATCAAAACATAAAAATGAAAATTAACATAGAATTAAGCTAAATCTACATAGCCATTATATGATATTGAAAAGAAATTGCAAGAAAGAAGAGAAGAAAGGAGGGGGAGGCGATTTTGAGAAGAATTAAAAAAAAAGAATGAAAAATTAGAAAAGAGGAGACATAGGGCCTACCTTGGGCTGGAGAGCTTCTTTCTTCTCCAAAGATGGCGTCAACCTCAAGGAACAAGGGAGGAGAGAGAGAGGTGAAGAGAAAGAGAGAATTCTTTGATTCTCTCAATTTCTCAAACTTTAACTTACGGAAAAGAGAGACCCCCAAGGGGTCTATTTATAGTTGAGATTGAGGGTAGCTTAAGCAAAAATGAGTGATGTAGGACTAAAAAATCTCCAAAAAGGTAGTGCCAAGTCCATGCAGGCATTTCCTTTTTTTTCAAATGGGTGAAATTGTCATTTCATAAAATCTTTAACATATGGCACCCCTCTTGCATATGGGTGCCCATATGGGTCTTTTCAAAAGTTTTAAAATGGGTAGAGAAGGCATTTTATTGAAATTTTGACACATGACATCACTTGGCAAGTGATGCCCATGTGTGATTTTTAAAAGTAGAGGGGTTTTTAAAGGCACCATGAAAAATGATTTTGATTTAAAATGCCAAGTGGAACACCTCTTTTTAAAATGATTTTTGCTTTTCGGTTTTTGAATTTAAGACAAAAGGAAAATAAAATATGAACAATGAAAAGATGATTTTGGAAATAATTGGATTTAAAAAATCCAATCTTGATTTATAAAATCCAAATTGGGAAAACAACAGATCTAGATTGAATTTAGAGAATTTTTGCAAAAATATTGATTTTGAATTTTGAAATTCAAAGATTATTTTGAAATTCGGGATAAAAATTGGATTTTGATTTTGAATTTGAAATCCCCAAATTGATTTTAAATAAAAACTGGATTTTGATACTGGATCTATTTTGATATTCTGAAATCCAAACTAAATTCTGAACTGGATTGAGTGTATATTTTCAAAAGATTTTTGCAAAATGATGGATTTTGATTTTGGAATTCAAGAATTGATTTTGAAATTGGAATAAAAATCAAATTTTGAAAAGGATCTGAATCCGAGGTTTTGAAAAAGATTGAATCTAGATCTCGATTTGAAGGAAATTGGTTTGAAATGAGAATCAAACCTTGAATATGGATTTTTAAAGAATTAAAAATGGAAAAAGCCCCAAATTCATAATAAAATTGGGATTTTGGATTTGGATCCAGTTCAGATAATGAAATTGCTTAGAATTTGATTTGATTAAACTTCTGAATGGATCAGAAGGTGGATCTAGACTGAAATGGATCCGAGATGGTTTAATTGGATCCAGGATATTCAAAGAATGAATTGGACTCTATAGATTTCTGAATGAATCAGATGATTTTTTTTTTTGACAGCCTTAGAACACATATATGCATGATTGAATCTCTATAAAAAATTTTAACCACATTAGAACACATTGATGAATGATTCTATCACTATAAATTTTTTTTGCCAACCTTAGAACACATATCTGCATGATGGAATCACTCTGAATTTTTTTTGACATCCTTAGAACACATATATGCAAGATTGAATCACTATGGAATTTTTTTGACAGCCTTAGAAAACATATATGCATGACTGAATCACTCTGAATTTTTTTTACAGCCTTAGAACACATATATGAATTATTGAATCACTATAATTTTTTTTTGACATTCATAGAACACATATATGCATGTTTAAATCACTATGAGATTTTTTTGACAACCTTAGAACACATATATGCATGATCGAATCAATAAATTGGTTTTTACAACCTTAGAACAATTATATGCATGATTGAATCACTACAAATTTTTTTTGAAAAACCTTAGAACAAATATATGCATGATTGAATCACTCTGAATTTTGTTTGACAGCCTTAAAACACATTCAAGCATGATTGAATCACTATGAAATTTTTTTGACAGCCTTAGAACACATATATGCATGATTAAATCACTATGAATTTTTTTTCACAACCTTAAAACACATATATGCATGATTGAATCACAATGAAAATATTTTGTAGCCTTAGAACACATATATGCATGATTGAATCACTATGAAATTCTTTTGACAGCCTTAAAACACATACATGCATGATTGAATCGCTATAATATTTTTTGGAGATGATTAAAACACATATATGGAAGATTAAATCACTATAAAATTTTTTTGACAACCTTAAAACACATATAAGCATGATTTAATCACTATAATTTTTTTTTTAGAGCCTTAGAATACATATATGCAAGATTGAATTAATATGAAATACTTTTGACAGCCTTAGAATACATATATGCCTGATTGAATCTCTATAAAATTTTTTTGACAGCCTTAGAACACATATGTGCATTATTGAGTCACTACAAATTTTTTTAGAGCATTAGAACACATATATGCATGATTAAACCACTCTAAATTTTATTTGACAATCTTACAACACATATATGCATGATTGAATCACTCTAAATTTTTCTTGACAACCTTCGAACACATATCTACATGATTAAATCACTATGATTTTTTTTACAGCGTTGGAGCATATATAAGCATGATTTAAACAATGACATTTTTTTAACAGCCTTAGATCACATATCTGCAAGATTGAATCACTATAAAATTTTTTTGATAGCCTTAGAAGACATATACGCATGATTGAATCAATATGATTTTTTTTTGCAGCCTTAGAACACATATCCGGATGATTGAATCACTGTAAATTTTTTTTGACAGCCTTAAAACACATATCTGCCTGATGGAATCGCTATGAAGTTTTTTTGATTGCCTTAGAACACATATATGAATGATTGAATCACTATATAATTTTTTTTTACAGCCTTAGAATACATATATGCATGATTGAATCACTATAAATTTTTTTTGTCAGCCAGAGAACATATACATGCATGATTTAATCACTATGGATTTTTTTTGACTTCCTTAGAACATATATATGCAAGATTGAATCACTATGATTTTTTTTTTACAGCCTTTGAAAACATATATCCATGATTGAATCCCTATGATTTTTTTTTTAGACTCTTAGAACACATATATGCAAGATTGAATCACTATGAATTTGTTTTGACAGCCTTAGAACACATAAATGCATCATTAAATCACTGTGAAATTGTTTTGAGAACCTTAGAAAACATAGCATTATTGAATCACTATAAATTTTTTTTAACAACCTTAGAAACACATATCTGCATGATTGAATCACTATGAAATATTTTTGCCAGCCTTAGAACACATATATGCCGATCGTCCCCTTTCTTTTCATCCTTAGAACTCGTAACGTCAAGCTTTTTATGTGGAACGTAGGACAAAGGCTTGAAGGGCCACTATAGAAGAGTACAAAAGCCAAACAAAACTTGCCCTCTCTTTCGCGGTCAAAAATTTCTATCTAATTGGACGTGAAGGGCCCAACTCCAGAAGCCTGCCTGAGCCTTATCCATAGGAGGAGTGTCCAGACGCAAGCGCCTTCGGCCTTGACCTACAGCCTTATTAGTACAGTGACTGTCGAGCGTACAAGTTCAGTGGGATTTAAAAGGTATTGTAAAAGTGGCCCCACCTCATGATGTCAGAAATCCAGCAGTGCTTCGTCAGAGGCGAGGTGTTGATTCCCCATCTGGACCGATGATTCCTACACAAAGATCGGCCTATGAAAGATACCTGGATTCGCCTGCAAGGGGATAAGGAGTTTGGGGTGCTTGAGATTTGGGTCGATGCGGATCGGAGTGAGAAGAGGTCTTTCATCCATCCATGACGAGAATCAGTATATGCCTATCGTAGGCTTAGAGTGATTTATTTTCGGGAAAGGCTAAACTGAAACTTGTATAAGAGTACTACCTTCGATTGACCGGACCAACAACTCTACTAAGGAAGATTCAAGCCTATATTGCCTTCCCTTCCCCAGCCTCCTACCTTTTGAAAAGGCCCGCTTCCTAAGATGGCCCGCCCAGTCCAGCTTCATACTTAGCCCAACTCAAAACTCCCTCGATGAAACTATGAAATCTGCGAAGCCCCAAGGAAGTGCTCCTTACATGCTTTGGTCGAATGAATGTCAGCAGACCGAACAAAGACAAACTCATATGTAAAGGTAGGTAGGCTGCTCAATAGATGCGGGTAAAGATGTGAAAAGCATCAGCTCTGTAAGCGGATACGCCGATGGCTATAAGGCTCAGTGCACCTCTGATTTTCAAAAGATGCCCTTCCAACTCTACTACTCTATTTATGGAATGAATGTTCGAATCCTGCCCTTCCACTGGGAATCCACCCTCCCTTCGAATCCGAGGGATCCCTCACAACGCCTTGATACCCGGATAGAATCCAAACCACTGGTTGTTTGCCGCTTCAACAGTATGTTGTCTATGTAGCGACAGGAACCCTCTGGTCGAATGATGGAAAGCACCAAGGCAAGGAGAATGGGAGCAGGATTTGAAACAACTGCTTCTGCCTGCCCGGAAGACTTTCCATCTTCTTTTGTCGGCCTGCCATGAACCTTTATCCTGCTCCCTACGGCTATTCTTGTCTCTCTTTGGCCAGAATACATACGTAGCTTGCTGGTGTTGTAATACAGGTGTAACAACTAACACTAACTAAGGTGGTTCTCTTTTTCCACGTTAGGGTAAGCGGATTTCGCTCATCAAGTTTTGGTTGAATCTGCCAAGACCAACATCTTCGTCCTTTTGGGGTGAATGCTCTCAATGGTGAATCGATCATTCGCTATCCTTTGAGTGTTGAAAGAACGGAATGGAAGAGAAGTAATGAAACTTGCGATTGCTACTGAATAACCTCCTTTGACTTTCTCAATAAGAAACCCTTTCACCTTTTGATTCGTTCGCCAAATCTTGTTCAGTTCCATCCAAGCTCGGTTTTGTCTGAATCTTCGTGGAAGAAGAAGAAGCGGTTCACCAGCCACTACATCTGTGGATCCCACCAACTCATTCAACCTGGCGGCTGCTCGCTCTTTGATTAGTGATTCACCGGCCACTAGATGGATGAAGAATCTCTCCAAAATCCGCTCTTTGATCAGTGATTCACTAGCCACTACATCCAGGGATCCAACCTTATTCTCAAACCTGGCGGCTCGGTTGATTGGCACTCCTGTAGGCTCATCTTGCATACAAATTCTGGGGGTCCCAGGTCCTGCATCCACCAAGAACATTTCTTCCCTTAAGCGTAAAACGGAAGATTGTAAGGCGTTTTCACTACATAAGAGAAAACTTGAATTAGATCTTGGAAATGATCGACTCAAATAGATGCTCATCAACCGCTTTTTTATGGTTCTTTCTCCTCTTCCTATTGTGTATGGCTCATAAGCATCCAGCAGCGCCACGCCAGTCGAAAGAGTTATGCTACTACCTAACTAAATATAGTACAACACAAATTAGCCACTTTTTTTGCCCCAAGCAAAACACTTCGCCACTTTTTCTGCCCCTTAAAAAAGATGAAAAAGTCCTCCTCTATAGTGCCTTTATTAAGGCGGATAGCTACTCTGCGGAGTGGAAAGTCCGCCAGGCCGCCTTCTGGAGAGAGGCTACATCGTCATCGAATTCTTTCAGAACCTCCATCAGGAAAAACCTCAGACGGAAAGTAGGACGGAAGGTGAGGAAGCCGACCCAACTCCGAATGCCGACGAAAGCCTCGAGTCAGTCTCGTGTGAATCCGCTTTTTTAGCTCAGCACGCTCTTGAGCCTCATGGAGCCACTCCGCCGTTCCGGTACCTGAGCCTGCTAGGCTAGGCAAAAAGCTCCTCCGCCGCTGGGATTGGAGCCGGCACCTCGCTAGGACTCTGCGGTTCCCCCGTCCCCCTCCGAAACCTGAGGTGGGTATTACCGGTGCAGCCGCCCGATGGGAAAAAGAAGCACTCCCCCGCTCGAGAGCGCGAAGCGGGTGAGCTACCCGCGCGGGAGTCGTATCCTGCGGGGGGTTACCCCCCCCAAATCCCCGGGGAACGAATCCATTATAATAGGTGATAATCCCTCCACAAATGGATGGAGCTCATCATCATCAGCCCGCCCCTCAGAAACAGGTTGAATTACCAAAGAACTTTTCTTCCTTTCTATTGATGAAGAGGTTACCTCTCCCTCTCCTAGTTCCAGAAAAGCGGCGAAAAGCTCGTCCGAGTTTTCCTGGGATCCTTCCGGTTCCTGGGCTTCCTGATCCAACTCATCCCCATCATCACAAGCCGCGACGATGGGAAGAAAAAGAAAAGACCCAAGAAGCCGTCGAGGAGCCCAAAGAACCAGAGTGGGGACAGGGATGAGAGAATCTCCAGAAAGATGATTCTGGTAGAGGGGTGATTGATGCAGGATCCGGACAAGCTCAAACAAAAGAGTTCTTATCGTTTCCCTACATGGGATTTGGAAGAAGATTGGAAGCATTCACACACAGATAGAAAGAAGCATTACTCCTTTCCTTCCTATTTATTGATCAGAAGCCTGCCCAGCTCCTCGAAAACAACGTTCGACTTGCATGTGTTAAGCATATAGCTAGCGTTCGTTCTGAGCCAAGATCAAACTCTTATTTTGAGGTGGATTGGGCCTGCTAAAGGTAGAACCTGGTGAACCGGGCGTACTCCTGAACATCTCTTCTCTCTCCTAACCTCTCTGTTTCTTAGTCTGAAGTAAGATGCGATGGCGATGACTCTGACGATTCCACCTTTCGCTTTCCACAGATCCGCAAGAGACCCTTATTTACTAGAAAGTAGTCTGTCGCTCACCCGTCATAAAAAAAGAAAGAAAACCCTTCTGGTGTGTAGTCCGATAGCAAGCTTGCTTTCCATCTATTAATGATATGGATATACAGAGTGAGTGGCCAAGGCTTAGCCAACACCAGGATGGAAGTTTTTCCATTTATTTACCTATGCATATGCAAATGCATAACAAAAAAAAAGCCCAAAGAACCGGTTGTCTGTCGGGCCCCTTGTGAGTTTCGATGGCGGAGTCAAAATTATTATGCAGGGTTCTCCACTATGGCTCATATTGACGTGGATCGTCTTTCTCTCTCGCAGCAGTAGGCGATAGGATTCGGACCCATCAAAGGCAGGCATATAGATAAGGGGAGTAGAATATCCATCCATTCTTTTGGATAATGGTTCCCAAGGTTCGGAAAGAAATTCGAGACGGAGGAAGAAACGAAACAGGAGGACGAGAGGCAGCGAGGTGGGGATCATCATGGGGATGGAGGAGACATGATCCGTTTCTGGCCTGGAGTTGGGCAGGTCGAGCCAATACGGGGAACAAGGGAATACCAGACCATATCTGCTTTTGCGCCATGACAATCTCACTCGAATTACGGGGACCTACACATATTAGTACAGTATACCGGGGTCCCCGGCCAGAACCACACGTGCAAGTTTCCCTGCATGTGGCTCGTCCGTGCTTTCCGAGGCGCTGCCTGTGACTCGGGGGAAGGGGGCGTTCGGAACTGAACAAAAAAGTGTGAAGAGCATTGTCTGAGTGAGTAGGCAGCGCCTACCAAGCTTTGCTTGATGGCAGAGGCCTTCAAACCCCTTGTCAATGATGTTGGGGCAAGGCAAGCCCAAGGAAAGTCTAGGTTGGCTCCCAGCTCCATCTCGGCCGGCATCCAGCTCTCGAGGGAGTGGGGTCCTGGAGCAAACTACTCATTTGCTGTGTTGCCCCAACCCAAGGGCGTTTGGTGAGGAGGTCCGGTGGAAGCCACTTCGAGGAGGCGACTGGACTGGAGTGCTTTCTTTCATCAAATGATGCATGTGGGCTCTGCCATTCCCATCCCAAGTGGAGAAAAGGTCGGGAAGAGATTATAATAGAGACTACTGCTATCCGGGAATTCATTTCTATCTATGTTAGCTAGCGGGGGTGGGCTTTCCTCTGGTAGTCTCGCTTCAGCCTCTGACCGTCCGTCCCGTCTCATCTTTCTTTGGCTAACCTTTTCGCCTTATCCATCGTGCTTTTCCCTGTCCCTTGCTTCGCTTCGCACCTCGTCATAGCCTTGAAAAGCTCCACATGAGACCCTTTTTCTATGGCCTGGCCTAAAAAGGCACTCATCAGTCCGCTCGGCCCCTTCCTTATCCGCTTTGCCACCGGCGCTATGGTGGTCCCGTTCCAGTGGCCCGCCTTTAGTCATCTATACCAGCGACTCGGGAAGGAACGATTTATTTGCAGCGCCCCTCTCTAGATAAGAAGCAGAATAGGTGCGCCATCACCTACAGCCCTTTCCTCTGCCGGGCATTTCCACGAAATGAAAACGGGAGGCATCGTCGTATGCTCGACATTTGTTGCCCTGGTGTATATCCCGAAGTACTCCTATGGCCGATCTGTCACCCATACATTCTTGGCGGGGCCCCGTCCCGTGTGGAGAATGCCCCCCTTAGGCACGGCTTAGTCCGTTATTCTCACAGTTAAGATCAGATTCGGACCGGACCGCCACTTCTCTGAAAGCATGGGTCTTGCCTCCCTCTCTCCTCCCTCCTCGGAGCTCGTCCATTCGTTGGGTGATCCCTTGCTCTCACGTTCGAGTGTTTGCTCGTCGTTTAGGCCAGTGAGTGGCATTTCTGCTCATTGCAGCCACCTCCGGGGTTCTTCGCACCTGGATAGTACCAAGACCCTTGTGCCCCGGACTGCCCACCCGAAGCCCTACTATGACCCACAACTCCAAATGAGCCTTGCGACGAGACGCGGACATTCCCCATGCTGCGGTTCCCTCCGGTCCGTTCCCGGGTCGGGTTAGGGTAACATCCGAGCGATTGCCTTTGCGAATCCAAACGCGCTCACAAGGCGCACAATAAGAATAGGACCAATAGAGACTTCATAAGGGACCATTTGAGCTGCAGATCGTAATGCTCCTAGAAAGGCATATTTCAAATATAGAGGAGTTCCAGTTCCCAACAATCAACGAGAAGACCATAGCCCCACCCGGTCCTCTATGAACCGTACGAGCACGTCCTCCGTCACCCCCACCGCGCTTACGGCTCTATACCCCAACTCGCTCTGGCCCCGGGTCCTCCCTTTCTATTCCTCGAGAAGCGGGCCTTGGGGGCATGGGGGGGCATTTCCTACGGAGGCTCCACGTACGGTTTTCAAGCCGAGCCTTTCCAGCAATGGGGCCTAGGGACCGATATGATGATTGGTTTAGGTAGGGCGGTCGGCCTACTACGGGGCACCTGTAGGGATTAGTGCGTGAGACAGCGATCCACAAACTAACGCATGGGACTCACCCTTATTTGGGAATGGAGAGGAGAAACATAGCATGTCACAAGAGCGAGGTGAGGGGGAGATTCCCTACTGCGAGGGGGACGCCTCGCTAGCCGGGCTTATAGAGATGAGGCCTTTTGGGGAAGCCAACCAAGTCAATTTCGGGCTACCAAACCCTGCAACCGATGAGAAGGGCCGGGAAAGCGTGTACGTTGTCACACTCCCTGCCTTCCAAAGGTGCCTAAAGGATGAGCCAGACGCAGCAGAGCGACGACCCGGGAGCGGATTCCCCACCGGCAGGGGGACAAGAAGAGACGGCCATCTCAAGGCACATCACGACCTACAGGCAACACCGGCGAGACCCGGGAAGGCAACCCTGGGAGTCAGAGGATCTATAGTACCTGCAGCCTTCCGGACTTCGTATTCATCATTTTTTAGGGGGTAAGGGATCTCTTTTCTGCAACGGAAAAAAGGCGGAGCAGATTTGACTCGGCACAACCTAATGATACATCCAATACCAAATGATCAGTGCTTGACATGCGCTAAAAGATCTTTGCTCTTTTCATTAAAGGCATTAACGGAAACATTTGGCCATGGAAAGGGGAGAGGTGAGGTGGGCTCCTTTTCACCTACTTACTCTATGACTTCGGAGTCAAATAACTCCACTCCCATGCCTTTCTTGGTCGGACCAAGCCAACCGGCTCTTTCCTTTTTCATTTGGAGGAAATATAGGGATGAAAAAAGTGTTTCTTACGATTACGCCGAACAGCCCACTGGAGCAATTTGCCATTCCCCCATTGATTCCTATGAATATAGGAAACTTTTCTTTCTCATTCACAAATTCATCTTTGTCCATGCTGCTGACTATCAGTTTGGTCCTGCTTCTGGTTCATTTGGTTACTGTTCTAGTTCATTTTTTTTGTGGAAAGGAGGAAACTCCGTACTTATGGAGGGGCAAGGAATTTGCGCTTCACGAGCTCCACGGGGAGAAGCGGCCCCCACAAAAAGAAGGGGAAAAGGATAAGGAGCCAGATGAGCTCCGGGAGGCCATTCGTAAATGCGTACAACGCTTCTTGCCTGTGTATTGTTCCAACGGGGAGGCTGATTCTGTATGAAAAATCTGATGACTGACGAGGCTTGCTGCCGCGCATGAAATAGCGGAAAACCACTTCTACTACGAGGATCCGACAACGGATCAACAAGGGCTTGTTTCCTTTGTCCCTCCGGGATAATAGTAGACCGGAGAGCGACGAGTGGAAGAATGGAATGAAAAAGAATTTCATTTATGCAATGCAAAAAAACGTGTTGACATTTGGGACGGAAGGTAGGAAATGGGCAGGGCTCGCTATAGTCATGCTATGCCGGTAAGAGTGTCCCTTCGGTGACATTTACCTTTAGTAGCCTAAAGGCTCCCGATCATCCGTTGTTGCCTTCCTAGGTGGAGGGATCTTCTGCTCCCGAGTCAGTAAGCAAGCTAGTGGTAGTGGGTAAGTCAGTCATGCCTGCCTTCCCTATCGGTCAGTCAGTCAATCCCTCCTTCCCTTCGGTCAGTCAGTGAATCAGTGAATATCTTCGGTGTCTGAGGGAGCGGATTTAAAAACCAACGATGATCCTATCCTAAAGGAGAAGGAGGAGTAGGAGGAGTCAGTCTTCTTTGGAGATCGAGGATCTGAAAGAGCGGACAATTATGAGATTCGGAAGAAGTCTTCTACAGAGGGAAAGCCTGTTACGAATAAGCGGAGAGGAAAGATCTCCAGAGATTCTTATCTCATTCCATTCCAGTGGCTCGACTAGTAACCAATGGCGAAAACTAAAAAATCCATGGTTTCCCGGTAGAACCCCATTTCGACCAAGTTGCAGAACCTCCAAAAAGAAGCGGTTTTTTGCACAGCTTGCTCATAGTGCAGGTCCCACTTGTATATCGAAAGCCGAAGAAGCATCGTACAGGTTGGAGTTCCTACCTTCTTGGGACTCCATGGACCAAGATCTGCTTTCATTATATGGGAAATACCGATCTACTTTAGTAGATCATATGGATGTAGAAAAAGCTTCTTTTTTGGAGGAATTGGAAACATCTCTTTTCCTTTTCCATTTACCCAGTTCATATCTTTGTTTCGTGTGTTCCCGGGAGGAATTCGATCTTTTCCATAAAGGGATACCACCTAAATAACTGCGGCCAGAGAGTCGAATGGGTCGGGAAGAAAGAGTCTGAGGTCGGATCGGACGACATACATCTTGGTTGGTCCCACCACCACTAGAGACTGGACATCTATAGAATCCAATTTCACCACCTTATAGTAAGGTAAGAGATAGACACTATGGAATTTCTTCTGTATCTATCTTCACAAAAGCACTCAGAGAGTGTGACGAAATGGTGCCCAAATGACTTGCATTCAAAGAGCCGAAGTCCTCCGTCGAGTGGAGAACGCCGAAGGATGATGCAGACGCTTTCCATTACAGGTGGTGAGTTGCCTTAAGATAATTGGAAGCAAACACCGACATGCAGGAAGCACTTACGAATGCAAGGGTATGGCAGAGCAGATCCCGATTCTGCCAAGGAAGGAGCGCGAGACCGCGTTATGGTCTAAAAGCCTGTTATGACGCGTTATGGCTAAGTCACTTTTCGAGTCATAAGAGTGCCGGGGAAGGGAGGGGGATGAAGTGGACGCCGATTCAACATGTAACCGGATTTTTGGACTAAGGGTACCGCGTGGGAATAGAGAGGAATTTCATTACCGGTTGTCGCCTCCGAGCCAAGTTTGCGACAATGGACATCAAGGCGCCTAAAGGATGCCCATTGGAGTTATTCGCGGATCGTCGTGGCGCAGTGCTTTTGTGACTTCTTTGTCTATTCTGGGAAGAAAACATTACCCTTGTGGACTGCTAAATAGAATATATGAGAGCAGCATTGCTTGGGAGAAAGTACTTCTTTTGTGGCGCAGCAATGATGGAGGGTTTTGACAAAGAAGAGCAAGAATGGATTGCTTTATTGTTCGACGCCTTTGAACCTGTGCCCTATAGCCCGTCTATCATGAGAAAAACAAACGTTGCCACAGTTAGAATGGAGATAGCTTCCAATCTACCTATACCGGAAAACCTTTCTTTCAGAACCTCCTTTTCAAAGAAAGAAGGGTGTAGAAGAAAGGCCCCCGGAAGTGGAGGAGACTATGTAGAAGAAGCTGTAGAAGAGCACCACGGTGAAGGTCCCGACACATGGGGGATTAGCTGCAAGGATCGTGAATCAAGTAAGAGACCAGAATAGTCAAGTAACCCCCGACCGAGACCCGGATGGCAACCTAACCGAAGAAGAGAAAGAGAAAGGAAGACCCCTTAAGCCAGAACACAGGCGCCGACCTCTCCGCCACCAGAACAAGTGAATAAGAACAGATCACGTCTCTTAAGGTGGCGGTATCACCGTCTACAGGTCGAGTCACGAGATCTCAAGTACGACGCTGTGAATCAAGAAATTCGGGTGATAGACGAAGGCCTTGGTCAATCGATGCCTGAGGGGCAATCATCTGCGCCAGTGTATAAAAAGACATTGGAAAAGCCGCTCCAATGTCTTTTTATACATAAAAAGCTTGACGTTACTCCATCACTAGTATACTAAACCGGAGCAGAATCCCCATCCATCAACCGAGAAAAACACCTGTGTTACACTAACAGGAGCGCGCTTCTTTATTCAAAACAATTAATCAAATTCATTATGATATGAACCCAAATATAAAAGTGGGTTGGTCTGCTCATTATTTGTGTTCGTACATTTATTCATTATTGCAATACAAATAACACCTCCACTATACTAGTGATGGAGGGGATTCGCGCCGGATGGAACAAGGCGCTTTGAACCATATACTATTGTTGCTGGAATGAAACGCAGCCTCGGAACATAATTATGCTGCTTGCTAGGCCCTGATGGCGGCAACCCAATGGATTGGAAGGGTCCCGTTCCAGCCGGAGAAGGAGACGAATCATGAACCACCACATTCATAAGTTGCGGCCGCGAATCGGAGATCACGGGCTTAGTCGAGTGGCTAAAGCTCCGAAATCTCATCGGACGGGGATTTTCAGGGTCTTTGTCTCGATCTCCCGTGAGCGGGATGGCGTTGCTCGGTCATCTGACACTTCATCCTTATCGGTACGCGAAACTGCTATGAGAAGGAGGGAGGACTTCCAGAACGGAAGAGCTACGGGCTCAAGAGCAACATGCCTAAGCCCCGGCCAACCCTCCCGCAACTCGTCAGAAATTTGACCAATCAGCACCGAGTGTTGGTGGATCCACTTTCTTCTAATACGATGGATTACAAAACCGGGGAAGAATGACTCATATTGAAAAGGATTACTCATCGAGAACTCGTGCGAGAAGGCATCTCGGCTCATCGAGTCACTCCAGTGATTGAACCCATGTTCATTTAGGGCGAGGAAAAATAAACACTATATGCCCATCTCTCTAGCTTTTCCAATGATAGCACGGATTCATTGAATATGGAATTTTTCGGATTACTTCTGTCAAAAGGCTGGGGCCGCCACGTTAGGCTATGGAGGGGATCGATGGCTCGATGTTGGAGTTGCAGGTCGACTAATCCCTTACTCGCTCGCTTGGTCCCTTCTTCCCGTCCGAGACAACGACTTGTAATGGTTTGAATCCATTTATGAGCACGACCAGATCTATTGTTTTGCCCGATGTTGAGTTATTCATTCACCTTGTTAGACAACGGGAGGGGAAACCAAACCAGCATGAGCGACTTCTAATGGTTCCCTAGCTATCTTTCCGATCGAGATCCATCCGTGATAGAGAACGAGAAGAGAGGGGGACACCTTATCTCAAAAGACATGGTCCAAAGCCGCTAGCCCCTCTGTTTGAAACTGGAACAGAGTCCCGGTACTCACTAACAGAACAAGAACGATTATGTGATCCGCCTGCTTGAACTTCACTTACTTCAACTCACTTCACTTACAAAGCGGTTTTTTTTTTCTGGGCCCTACAAGCTTCAAAAAGAGTTACGACAACCAACGAACCCCACTCGCTAGATAAAGCCGATACAGAAAGAGATACCGCTAGCCGTAACGTAAAGAGTGGATTCTCTGAGAAAACCTCGAGTACTGAGCTTACTGAAAGGAAGAGAGATTTTTCACTTACAGTTGGAACTCCAAGGTTGGTTTCATTAGCTGACTTAAAAGAAAGGGCCACTTGAAAGACTAACTTCTGTTATCCCCATTACTCCACAGGGCCTTCGGAACTTCCACTGCCACTTGACAGCCAAAGGAACGCCGCCCTAAAGCTGGAACGGTACTTGCTCAAGCACTTTTTCTACGACGACTAGCAACCTATCCGCTTTCTGTACTAACAAAAAAAGAAGGCCTGTCAAGTTACGCCTTCGTAACTTGACTCCACAGGGCATCAACCAAAGGAGAATTGCATCACGGCTTACCCGTGAAATTCGACGACTTGGACGGAAAAGCAGGTGGTTATATGCCGCTCTTTACCTTAAGACAACATCAAGTTCTTTGAGGGCTTACTTATGAACTTCTTATGGTGGGCACCTTAGCTTAATCAGCGTATTAGCTTCTATCCTGGTCGAGTGACCTTTGGTACCTTCACTTAAAAGGTGCCTCGTCCAGTGTCTGTGTCTCTTACCTGGTGTGGGCTACCCAGAAAACTCCCGTCCTTTCATATCTATGATATATATGCCTGAGAACTTTAACCATGCCATGAAAGTTCTTGGTTTAAGAAAAAGTACAAAGGTAGTTCTGTTTTAGTTACTACTTTCTTTGAAGTTGGGCTATTGACTTATTAGAGGATGTGCGCCTTAGGCAAGGGTAAGCAAACCAAGAAGAATCACTCCAAGAAAGAGGAATCGCCTGAAAGAATGAACACCCTGAAATCTTCGAAGGAAGGTGGATCAGCCAGAAGTAGTGCACGAGCTTCGACAAAAAGAATTGTACGCACGAGCTTTAAGCGATTAATAGATGGAAAGCAAGGCCAACTATTGGCTGAAGCGGAATGCGAAGCGTAGCTCTATTAATAGATGGAAAGCAAGGCAAGTGAAGCGGAATGCCAAGCGTAGCTCTTTAATTCAACTAAGCCACTAGATCACTGACTCAAGGCGTCAGCCCGTAGAGCAAAGAACAAGGAGAGAAGAAGCATATAATAAAAATAAAATAAAATAAAAAAAAATAATAAAAGAAAATAGAACAGAACTCAGAATCAACTGGCTAACAAGAAAGTAAGCAATCAAGCTACCATTTCAATTCAACCAGATGAAAAATGAGAGACATTCCACTTCCAATTGCATGTATTACGAAAAAGTGAAATGAGGATCATTCAATGCGGGAAAGGAAAGGACTCAAAAAACCCCGCTCAAGGCATAGATGGCGTGCTATTGCTACTTCCTTCAAGGAAGTTGAAGAAGTTCTTACAGAAGAAGATGCTATTCATGCAATTGGACTGACCCCCTTTGTTTCCTTTGGTCCTCTCGTAATAGAAATAGAAGTAGTGGATCCCTGCTCCCTCTATAAATTGGAAGGAATTTATAGAGATTCATCATCCCCCAGCCTTAGTTCATTGGGTGGCTGGGGTAGATTGGTTTGGTTGACACCTTGCTTTCTGCTATGCCTGAGATGGTATGCGTTCTTGTTCTGATAGTCAATCTCTTGAGTGCCTAGCTTTAGCAGCTATAAGAAGGAAGAAAAAAGTCAGCTTGTAGCTCGACTAGCTTTTAGCTTGTTGAACGTGGTGAGAGAAAGAAAGAAAGAGAGAGGTGAGAGTTTAGCCTCTTTTAGTTTATGCCCCGTAGCATTGATCAGTTTGAATGCAAGTGATTTTATAATGTGAATGTGATTCAATACGTGGTATGGCATGAGGAGAGATCTTTTCACTCTTGAGGAAGAGGATCTAAATAAGTCAGGCTTCTCAGAGCCAGATTCAAGTGGGAGAACTGATTGCATAATGGAAAGAATAGGATCTGGGACTAATGACTTAACTGTTGATAGAATAGATATGACTAGCTCTCGTATCCGATGAAAGCTAACTGAATGCCTATCTGCTGTAATTGGTATTTCATTTGCTGTGAAAGAATAAGAGCTGTGGCACTTCTTCTGACTTTCCTGTTGAGCATAACTTTTGGAGGATTTGATATGGATGTCACTTGCTCTAGAATCAGCTGCTATTGAATCCGCTGCTGTTGCCGGTCTTGGAGGACGGGCTACTTCTTTTTCTTTTGTTCGAAGCTAGCCAACCATGCCATGAACGATCGACAAGAGTGCTGCTTTTGTCTTCTCTGTATTATGATACAGAAGCCAAGGTAATCAACAACGAAGGGCACGAGGGAACGGAACAACTTCCTCTTTCCCCCTGGTCCCTAGCATTGACTCTTTCAGACCCTCGGCTGAACAACTACCTTAATCAATCCCGGCTGCGCTAAAAGCACCTCACGGCCCTATGCCTTGAAGTCTGATCTCTTAATTGGCCTGGGTAGGCACCTCTTCTCAATTCAAAGAAGTGCTCAGTCCTTACTCCGCACCTTGCTTTTTCAACGGAAGCGTTATTGCCACCTTCAAGGTCGAAGGTCAGGTCAGAGGCTTAGCGCCCTTTGCTTGGCTACGAAACTAGGCATTGAAAAGCAATCCACCCAAGAAAGCAGTCGTCAAGCCAGATGCGGATGAAATTCTAACTGTTGCGCTTACGCCTTTTGATTAGACAACTCCTAGTGCCAAGCTAACTAACTAGGATTCGTTCACAGGATTCGTGAAAACAGAAAAAAGAGCTAGCGACTCTAACGAATCTAATGTTACCCGCGTTGAGGCGAAAAGAAAGGCAGATTCCCTACCTTACTACTATAAGGTGGGTGGTGAATTTCTTCTTCAATCGATTCATCTCGACCTTAGACTGCTATGGTTAGCTCTTTTCCCGCACCTGGACTGGCTATCTCGAAAGAAATGCTTTCATATAATAAAAGGCTACTGACTTGGCTCCTAAACTAGAAGCAGAAGGAACGGCTACTGATTTGGGACCTAAATCATTTCATCCGGAAGTGACTGCACTCGCCTAAGCCAAGGCCAAGCTACTTTCCACCAGGAAAGCTTTTTGCTTTGAATTTCCCTGTCCCTTGCTTCGCTTCGCACCTCATCATAGCCCTGAAAAGCTCACTCGAAGTTCTAGTTAGAGAATGGGGTATGATTCACTACTTGCCTACTGCTACCTGGGAGTCCTTCCTCGTGAGATCGAAGAAGGTATACTTTTAAGCAAGGTTCATTCCTGCTTAGCTGCTTTGTTGCTCTTCTTCTTCTTTATCAAAGATAGTTATTCCTCCCATCGAGAAGGTCTTGTCCTGTTAAAAGGCGACGCACCTCCTAATCTTTGGCTATTGCTTCAACTCGGTAGCCTATTTATTCTATTGGTAGGCCGGGCCTAGGGTTTCAAATCCTAAGGCCTATGGTTCACAGCCCGACTGCTAATTCTGCTAATGAAAGTCTTCCTAGCACGGACTATGGCTGCTTAATTAAGCGAAAACATCGCCATAGGATCAGAAGGCCTACGGGTGATTCCAGTTCAAATCAGTCTCCTCCTCGCTACCTAAGACCGGTATCTTACGAAACAAAAAGAGCTTCTTCTCGGCATCCAGATGTGAAAGCAGAAACTAGCGCTTATCTAACAGGAAAAGGACTGACCGCTACTACGCGTAATCATTCTCAGATCGAGAAGGTAAAGATAAGCGCATTCGCCACGCGAAAGCTTTAGTTTTGTTCACAGCTTTACGTCTAAGAGTGAGATGTCCTACTTTACATTTATCTTTCTTAATTATGACCCACACTACAACAAAGCAGTAGATTAGCGACGACCACATTCTGTCGCTAATCCGTCGCTAACCATGTTAGTGACGGATTAGCGACAACGCGGCGACAGTATGCTTACGTCGCGAATATTTCGACGCTAACTGGCGACGGAATAATTCCGTCGCCAAGTCCGTCGCTAATTGCGACGGAATAACGAGCGCTATATTCCGTCGCCAATCCGCCGGTACTAAACGGCGACCACGGCGTGGCGACGGATTTAATTCCGTCGCTAGATTAATATGAATAGCGACGGAATCATCTGTCGCTAATCCGTCGCAAAAACGAAAAAAAATCAAAAAAAATTTATTTAAAAATTAATTACCGAGAACTGTACAATTTATATTTCCTGTATAATTTATATTTCCTGTAAATAAAAAACAAACCACACAAAAAAATTCATATAACAAGTATCTATAATAATTAATCGTTCCACCTTAAAACTAAGAAGTTTAATTATTTATAATTCAACAATTACAATTAGGAAAAATAAAAAAAATAGAACTTCTTCAACACAGTCCTCTAATCATCGCCAAGATTTTGTGCGTCTTCTTGTTCATTGTCTTTATCTGTCCCTTCAGCTCCACTACCCTGATTATCGCTAGCAGCCTACACAAGAAAAGAACAGTCAGTATTGATAAACAAAATATAATGAAATAAATTACACACTATATGTGATTCTATCATGTGCTCATGTGTGATCTAAGGCAATAAAAAAACTCTATATGTGATTCTATCATGCTCATATGTGTGCTAAGGCAGTCAAAAAATTGAATATGTGATTATAGCATGTTCATATGTGTTCTAAGGCATATAAAAAAACTCTATATGTGATTCTACCATGCTCAGATGTGCTTTAAGGCAGGCAAAAAACTATATATGTGATTCGATCATGCTCGTATGTGTGCTAAGGCAGTAAAAAAATTAAATATGTGAATATAGCATGCTCATATGTGCTCTAAGGCAGGCAAAGCCAAAATTTTTATATGTGATTCTATCATAAATGATATATAACATGTTCATATGTGTTCTAAGGCAGTTAAAAAACTCTATATGTTATTATAGCATGTTCATATGTGTGCTAAGGCAGTCAAAAAACAGAATATGTGATTATAATATGCTCATATGTGTTCTTAGGCAGTAAAAAAACTGAATATGTGATTATAGCATGCTTATGTGTTCTAATGCAATCAAAAAAACTTTATATGTGATTCTATCATGCTCATATGTGCTCTAAGACAGACAAAAAGTTAAATATATATATATATATATATGTGATTCTATCATGCTCATATGTGTGCTAAGGCAGTAAAAAAATTGAATATGTGATTATAGCATGTTCATATGTGTTCTAAGGCATCTAGAAAAACTCTATATGTGATTCTACCATGCTCAGATGTGCTTTAAGACAGTCAAAAAAACTATATATGTGATTATACCTGATAGGGACCTGGAATCGAAGATCTCCTATCCTGAACAGCGGCCTTGATCTCATTTCGGAGAAAGGGGGCGACGGTGTATTGGAAGTAGTTATTCAGTGATTCATTAATGATCTCGCGTACATCATCACCGGAAAGAATAGTCGGCTGCTTGGAGCTTATGTCGGCGCAAGAAGTTGGTGAGCCGTAACTGGAAGAACCAATAACTGGTGAAGTGTTCATATTACTCCCAAACCCGAACACGCGACCTTTTTTGGGTTCACCTGCTGCAGTCACCCATGCTGTAGGATCAAATGATGGATGCTGAGTAGCGTCTTCGCCATATCGCTCTACCATTTGTTGCTCATATGCCTCCTACAAAATAATGTTTAAAGTATTCATTAATAATTAATGATAACATTATGATGACTTGCATATATATTGCAATGATTATTAATAGAATTAATACATACCGTTGTCGTTCTCGCCTTCTCTGATACGAAGACTCCCGTGGTCTTCCGTTTATGTGTTTCTACAAACACATCCTTATATGGTACACTGCCTCCTTTTTCTGCTTCCTGCGAAGTTAAATGACAAAAGATTTAGTACACAAATTTGCAACAATACTTATAAAATTAATATTATATATTGATGAGTTACCATTTTCTTTAGGTGGCTCCCAAATGTCTTAGATCCACCTGTGTGTAGATGGGCTTCGGGCATCTTCGATCGATTTTTAAATGCATCTCCCGCCCACATATCGCACATTTCACGTTCTTTTTGTACTTCTGCATTAGTGAGATGTGAAACTTTGCTTTGCAACTCCAGATCAAATCGTCTGCAAACCACAAATACTTATATTACCGAGCCATGTATCCACATATAGAACATAAAAGGATTTATAATTGAGTTGCATATACATATACTTACTCGATGTATGGGTCGATCGCTGAACAATTAAAAAGAATATAGATGTGTGCTGCATCTTGCTCTCGATCTGTCAATAGCCTTGATCGGCAACTACCAAATGCATGCCCAAGTCGTTGAAATATCGACAGCTTGTCAGCTACAGTTACTTGTTCTCCATCATTGTTACGGGGCGGGCATGTGTAACGTGTTGAAATATGAGGTTCGAAGTACATAGATGAGAAATTTGAAATCTCTTCTAAAGTGTACGCCTCACAAATAGAGCCTTCTACTCTTGCTTTATTACGAACCTTTTTTTTTAGGTCGAACATGCATCTGACAAGAATATACATTTCAAATTTTAAATATCTGTCATTAAAGAGACAAATATAAAAAAACATATACCTTTCAAATGGGTACATCCATCGATATTGCACAGGGCCACCAACCCTTAGTTCATATGGCAAATGTATGATCAAATGTTCCATAACATCGAAAAATGCTGGCGTAAATATCTTTTCTAACAGACAAACAATGGTGATGACAGAGTCCTCGAGATTCTTTACATCTGATACAATGACCTCCGATGCGCACAATGTTCTGAAAAATCCGCTCAACTCAGACAATACCCCCCATATAGGTTTGTCTAACATATCATGGAATGCTAGGGGTATCAATCGTTGCATAAAGATATGACAATCATGGCTCTTCAACCCATATAACTGTCCATCGTCAATCTTCACCGCCCGAGCAATGTTAGAGACATATCCATCTGGAAATCTCAGTTGTCTCAACCATTGACATACATGTTTTATTTGATCAGGTCCGAGCACGTACTTCGCCTTTGGTTTCAGTACTTTGCCATTATACTCTTTGAGTTCCAATTCTGGTCATTTACATATTAATTTTAAATCCATACGGGCCTTCGGATTATCCTTCGTTTTTCCTTTAATATTCATTACTGTATTGAACACATTATCAAACACATTTTTCTCTACATGCATCACATCCAAATTATGTCGTATCAATAGGGTCGGCCAATACGGTAGTTCCCAAAAAATAGATTTTTTCGTCCAATTGTGTTCCTTCCCAAATCCACGAAAGGGTGTAGGACTGCGGGCATCTGTTAATACATCTGGAAAGTATCGCAATCTTCTTAAAATCTCTATGCCAGACAATCTTGAGGATGGACCTTCCATTTCAGTTGTGCCTGCTGTAAATGCATTCTTTTGACGTCGGAACGGATGATCGCTGGGTAGAAATCGACGATGGCAATCAAACCAGCAAGGCTTCCTTCCATGCCTCAATCTAAAAGCTTTGGAATCCTCCATGCAGTACGGACAAGCCAACCTCCTATGTGTGCTCCAACCAGATAACATACCATATGCAGGGAAGTCACTGATTGTCCATAGAACAGCGGCCTTCATGTTGAAATTTTGTTTTTTGTGGGCATCATACGTGGTAACACCGTCATCCCACAGTACTTTTAATTCATCAATCAATGGCCTTAGATATACATCAAGATTTTGGCCAGGTGAGGTCGGACCAGGGATCAACAGAGACAAGAAAAGATTTGGACGTTTCATACACAAGCTTGGTGGAAGGTTGTATGGAGTTACAAATACTGGCCAGCATGAGTATGGAGTTGATCTACCCCCAAATGGATTAAATCCATCTGTACATAGACCAAGTCTAACATTTCGCACTTCCATTGCGAAGTTCTGATGAGTACGATCAAAGTGCTTCCAAGCTTCAGCATCAACAGGATGCGTGATCTTGTTTTCATCGTGTCGAACTTTATTTGCATGCCATCTCATGTGTTTAGCTGTCTTTGAAGACATATACAATCGCTGCAATCTAGGAGTGATAGGAAAGTAGCGGAGCGACTTGTATGAAACTTCCTTTGATCTCGTGCTACCATTGCCTCTTGTCTTTGGCTTGAACCGAGGATGCCCACATGACGGGCATGATATGTCATTTTCCTGCTCCTTGAAATACAACATGCAGTGATTTGGACAAGCATCAATCTTTTTGTAACCCATACCTAGAGCGTTGACCATAACTTTCGCACGATAGAAATTTTGTGGCAATTTCTCATCTTTAGGCAACATACTCTTCACAATCATGCACAAACGGTCAAAACATGATTGACTCAAATTATACTCGGACTTCAAATTCATTAGTTGAAGAACTGCAGACAAGATAGTGTGACTCTCACAACCGTTCCAAAGTGGCTCATCAGCATCTTTAAGTAAATCATAAAATCTACTAGCTGCATCGTTTGGTGATTCTTCATCTACGACAGTTCTTACATCACTAGAACTCATAGCAGAACCCAGTTCTGTTCCTGCAGCATCAAATATCAAATTCGTATATGGATTATCGTGCACCACATTCACCCGTGCATCAAAATCGTTTCTAAATTCTTCTCCATGAAACGCCCAGTTCTGATAATCACTCACAAAACCCTTCTTGTATAGGTGATGTCTAACGCCATGAGGTTCTACAAATCGATTATTCTTACAAATCTTGCAGGGACACCTAATCCGACCTGTGGGATCTACCGTACTGACACTCGCCGTTGCAAATTCAATAAAACTATCGACACCATCCATATATTCATGCGATAACTCATTGTCCACTATCCTACGGTACATCCATTCACGGTTTGCAGTCATTCTGTCGTATGATGTTACGAATAGTATC